>NW_017305815.1:6462-46903 GCF_001594115.1 Trachymyrmex septentrionalis | reverse complement strand
TGAAATGATTGAGCGAGACCGGCATATAACATACCGCGAGATTCAGGCATCCTTAGGCATTGACATGAAAGCAAAACATACGATTTTGCATGATCACTTGAGCGTATGGAAACTTTGAAGTTCATGGATCCCACACAATTTGACTGAAGCTCAAAAACAGGCTCGTGTTAAATGGAGCAAAGAAATGCCCAAGAAATTCAACCGAGGTCGGTCAAATTTGGTCTACAATATCGTTACTGGGAACGAAACATACATCTATTCGTATGAGCCCGAAAATAAACAACAATCCACTGTTTGGGTATTTCAAAATGAACCGAAACCAACAAAAGTTGTTCGTTCACGCAGTGCTGCCAAGCAAACGATTGTTTGTTTCTTCGGTTATACCGGACATGTGAGAACTGTGGCTTTAGAGGATCGAAGGACTGTAAATACTGATTGGTATACAACAATTTGTTTGCCAGAAGTCATAAATGAATTGCGTAGAACAAACCGAAATCGTCGCATCATCCTTCATCATGACAACGCCAGCTGTCAAACCGTTGATTTTTTATTCAGTAATAATGTCGAATTGATGACTCATTGTCCGTATTCACCTGATTTATCACCTAATGACTTCTTTTTGTTCCCAAACATTAAAAATAAGATGTGTGGTGAGCGATTTGAGTTGCTTGAAGCAGCTGCTGAAACATTTCGTACACTGATTTCTGAGGTTACAGCCTTAGAGTGGAAAAAATGCTTCGAAAATTGGTTCGAGCGTATGCAAAAATGTATCGATCTTAAAGGCGAATACTTCGAAAAACAATAAAGCCATTTACCGAATTTTACATATTTTTGTTCATATTGTTTGCAGAAACTTTTCCAACAGCTTATGTTTTATTGCTAATCGGAAGTAGGTGTTTAAAATTCGATTTGAAATTAACTGAATTAAATTAAATTGAAGTTCCTGCGGTAAAAAATACAGAACGCATAGCAGAATGTCATCACGCGTACCATGTTTATGTAATCATCGGCCAGGGTCTTATGTTTACATAAACATAGAAGGCTCTGGTTATCACTGTTTACATAAATAGTGATGCCGGCGACCGGAGACCTTCCCTGCGCCTACGAATATCCCCTCCTCCTTTCCCCCGCGCCAACGAGTACGTCCCGCGCCCTTCTCAGAGGACTTGGCTTGGAATCAGCCTATTATATCTACTTTTGTCTCACCATGTCACTTATTGTTAGATACTTTTCCGTTCTTTTCCACGTAGAATATCAATATTTTGTATGTATATCGATCAATTTCTGTTATCTCTATTAATTCATGGCGCTCTCAATCGATTTATACAAATATTACGTAACGTTTGTGAGATAGCCACTTTCTTTATTTATTCTCGTTTTCTTGCATACTTTTTAGTAACAACTTCGGCAGTAATTAACGTAAAGTGCTATTGCTTTTGAACGTGACAATATTTTTAATAAAACTTTTCCGTATTCGTTGTGCACATGTAGAAGAGATGTGAAAAGATCTAGGAAAGATGCGGAAAAGGTGTCAAAAATGTGAGAAAGTGAATAGATAACATAGATGAGTAGATAGATAGCATTAAGTGATAAATATCATAAATAGCCAAATAAATAATGCAGATAAATGAGTAGATAACATCAGAAGATGGATAGACAACATCGACGATAATGGGTGCTTTCCAATTGCTTAATACATCTTAACACAAACATATACAGGAATGCACAAAGTGTAACATTGTGCACGATTTAATTGAAATAGAATGTATATGCTGTGCACGGTTGAGATCCGTTTCGGATAGAGTTAGATTAAATATAGCTTTTTCCGTCTATATTAAACATAAAAAAGTAAAAGTGCTGGCCACTCAACGTTTTCTAGCCTTATTTGAGCCTTGTTTCCACGATGCTAAAAATCAATCCGAGACTTCGGATGAAGAAAGAATTGAATCGCAAATTGTTAAAATGTAATTTGTTAATTTTTTCTCTGTCCGAGATCTCGGATTAATTTCTAGCATCATGGACATCGGGCTTTATAGCCGTCGCAGTTAGTAACATGTGATTGTCACTAGACAACACAAGCTTACACAGCCCTCGACTGAGTACAGATATGTAGTGTTGTGTCGACGATAAACAATTGGAACGCAACTTGTGTCGCCGTGTGCACGAAAGTGTCTAAGGATATTGCAATTGGAAAGCATTCAATGTTGATACATAAGTAGATATGTAAATAGATAATGTACGCAACAGATGGGATGCGAAAAAAGTGCGGAAGAGATGCGGAAGACATATCGAATCGTTACAAAGACGTGCGGAATAAATGCGGAAAACGTGCACAGAAGTAATGCGAAAATGATATTTAAAAGATGCAGAAGATATATAGAAGAATTGCGAACGATATGCAGAAACGATGCGATGAGGTGCAGAACAAAAATGCAAAAGAGATGCAGAAGAGGTGTAGAAGTGCGGAGAAGGTGCGGAGAGGTGCAAAAGAAATGCAAAATTAATGCGGGATAGATGTGAGATGTGATAGAGATGTAGAAAAAGTACAGAAAAGGTACATGAAAGATGCGGAAGGAATGCGGAAAAGATGCGATAGAGATGCGAAAAAAGTGTAAAAGAGGTGCAATAAAAGTATAGAAAAAATGTAGGAAAAGTGTAGAAAAGATATCGAAAAAATATAGAAAAGGTATAGAAAAAGTGTAAAAAAAGTGCAGAAAAATAAGTGTAAAAAAAGTACAAAAGTGGTGTAGAAAAGATACAGAAAAGTACAGAAGTGCGAAGAAAAGATGCAACAAAAGGGGACAAGATTTTGTATAGACGATGGCGACGATAACGATGATGACGACGACGTATCTGAATGAATAAATGACATAAATTGGACTGAAAAAAATGTGCATATTCATATCTACGTATCAAGTACACTTACGGACATGATTGTTATTTCATTTTAATTGTAAAAATCTATGTTCTTTCCCAATATATGTATTTTTTTATAATATCAATTTGTTTAAAGAAAACAATTTTTAATTACATAGGCGTGTTTCTTTCTGTAAAGGATACGTTGTAGCGTCTCTTTTATTACATGGTATCATCTCCTTCATAATGTACTACAAAAATATACTTGACGGGAGACGCTACCGCATCTCCTGATATAATATTATATACGATTATGTTAAAAATAAATAAAATATTTTCAAAATAAAAAAAAATTATATTTTTCTAATATCAAAAAAACACCATAATGTTTTTATTCGTTTGTAAATATGGAGTTACTTTTAAGATAACTTCAAGATAATATCTTCATCTAAAAGACATGTTTAAGACATCAAAAAGAATTTTTTAAGACATCTAAAAGATATCTTTAAGATATCTTAAAGACATCTCTCATATCTAAAAGATATCTTCCAGATATCTAAAAAACATCTTTTAGATAACTTAAAAATGTCTTTTAGAATTCTAAACGAGATGTCTTTAAGATATCTTTAAGATATTTTATCTGAAAGCTATCTTAAACTATTGCATCTTTTAGATCCCTGAAAGATATTTTTTCAGAAAAAATGCAAGACATAGAGATATCTTTTAAAAATCTAAAAAACATCTTTTTGTTTATCTAATTGACACGTCGCTATTGAACATTTTAAGCATATCCGTATATGAATTTGAAACATACCTAGTCAAATGTTTCTTGCACTAGTTTCTTGCACTGAAAATCCTGTTATCTAAATTACATATGGAATTCCAGATATGTTTCATGCCGATTCTTATCTGCAAATTCCATTCTGCCCGAAGCAAATTTGGAATTCCAGGTCATTCAAGTTGAATTTTTGGGACATAACGGAATTTGCAAGCAAATTCGTCCGTGCAGCAAATTCGACTTGAATGATCTGGCATTCCAAATATGCTTCGTACAGAACGGAATTCGCAAACAAGAGTCAGTATGGAACATATCTGAAACTCAATATGTAATTTAAATATAACAGGATTTCCAGTGCAAGAAACCACATTTGACCAAGTATGTTCAAATGTATATACGGACATGCTTGGAATTTTTAGCAAGACATGTACGAGTATACTTATTGAAGGATTTTTATTCCAATTCAAATGGTTTAAATTCCTCTTAAATGAAATTATTATATCACAATTCATTCAAAAACATTTTCTCTTTCAATTAAAGTAGTTGATTATTAATTTTTTTTCAAAATATTGTACAACACATTATCACAAAATTGCATTACCTTGCTCAATTTAAGTATTACCACAAAAAATGAAAGAATTAATCGTATAAAATAAAAAAATTTAATTTAAATAGAAAAATTTTTCATGTAAAAAACACTTGGTGCTGCTAGATCAAGTAAGAAAAACTGTAAAAACAATTTAAAATTACAATGATGATAATAAAAATAAATAATAAAATATAATTATAATTCAAAAGTAATAATAAAAGTAATAAATTTAATTTGAACTTTACACTGAATAATAATAAAGTTTATTATTTCTTTTTCATAACACATCTAAAATTATTTTTCTTGGACTTAATAGCATTTACAATGGTCATAATTTATACGACTCTATAACTCAATCGCATATATACACACGCTAGATACTTCAACTCTCATTGTAAATGCTTCTTATTTTCTTTATCTTTTTAAATATTCATATTTTTTTAATATGATTCTAATTTTTCTTCTTATTTATGTTATTTTTCTAAATATTACATTATTTTACTACTATGTTATTATATTGAGATATAGCAACGCCAAGTATTTTTACATGAAAAATTTTCCTATTTAAATTAAAATTTTTCATTTTAACGGATAATTCTTTAATTTTTTTGTAGTAACACAAACTGAGCTAAGTAACGCAATTTTGTAATAATGCTTTGTTTAACAATTTAAAAGAAAATTAAATAACCACTACTTTAGTTAAAAGAGAAAATGTCTTTGAATGAATTATGATTAAATAACGTCCGGCGTATTGGCACGACTCTTTTTTTTTGTGGAGATCTGGAATTTGTCGAAATACTAAAATTTTTCTTTCCTTTTTTTTCTACACTAAAAAAACTAAAGCGAGGAATCCGGTGTCTCCTTATGAATGTCGCTTCGAGATAGACTAAATTAATAATAAATATGTATGGAAAGTGTAAGACCGACGCCAAGATTAACGGTCAAGTCGCGGACTCTCGCGAATCCGTGATTACAAAATCCAAGAAGAGGCACGCGACTTTCAGAAGTAGATTCTGAGTGGTCTCGTGGCGACGTGCATGCGCGCCTTCTTGGCGCACGGGACGTGCGTTTTCCCATAAATCTTAAGATCATAAAATTTTGAAGGACACTTTCTCAGACACTTTCTACAGTCAACTCCTGTCAACAATCCTTTCCTCTCCCAAGATTTTGACCAATCCGAGAGCAAAGGAAAATCCTACTACTAGTTAACGAAACCTATTTCACCAATCCGAATTTGAATAATCGGAAGCGATTAGTATAAAAATCGCGGTTTCGCGGCCCTCGGGATGATTTTTCTCTAAGTTTTGAAAGGCTACGGTGATTTTTCCTTGAGTTTTGAGAGACTTCAGTGATTTTTCTCTAAGTTTCGAGAGGCTACAGTTGTCGCGATATTCAATAAGCTTTCAGCCGATTTTCGAAATTCTCTTTCACCAGTAGAGTCAGTGCGTCTACTTTAAATCAACGGTATTCCCAGTGCATCTACTCAAGATCAACGGTATTTCTCGATCAGGAGAAATCCACGAACCTGAACCACAGTATCCTACGGTAGACGCCACCTTCTCCGACGTGTCGCCATCTCCGAGCAGTAAGTCTTGATTTCGCTACATTGAGTGGTTCCTCCCCTTTTTTCCTTTTTTTTTTTTCTTTTAGGAGTCCCACTTTAAATACTAAAATTTTAGTGCGTTCACGTCGTTCTTTCACCACCGCCTAATGGGAACTAGCAGATCTCGCCGACTCGCTGCCCGTGTCCGATTTAACATTGCGATAAATTCGCGAGACCAATGTTCAATTCAGTCCGGGAACAGATTCCGGCCGTGCAGTTTCCCATTGCAACACTCTCCCCGCCGCTTGAAATTTCTTACTCCCCTGTCTCCAATCCGTCTCCAGTTTTCCCCGCTGATTTTATTCCGCATCCATCACCACCCCCGATTACTCAACTTCCCGTCTCTGGTACCACGCCCTCACTTCCATACGTACAACCCGATAGTTATTCTCCCGCTGGGCACTTTCCTCTTCTTTTCCATGATGCCCAGCAATTATTAGAGTACATGACCTATTTTACTCCTATTTTACTCTCTCCTATGACGACTAGGTAATTGTAAGCATCGCAGGATCCGATGGCCTGTTTTCGGTCCCCATATCATCTCTTATTCCCCTTGATTCTTTCTCTTTCCAACCGTACGATCCTACCCAGTTTTAATTTTCCTCTCCTCCTCTCAAATTTTCCCTATCCGAAGTAACATCCGCATTTAATGACTCTTTACACACACACACACACACACGCGCGCGCACGCACTCACACATGTATAAATCCGTACATATAATTAGAATAAAGAACCAAAAATTGTATTTTTTTTTATTTACTTTTACAAAATTGTATTTATTTTTTTATTATAAAATGTATCACCGAACATTCCTTTTCATTATACCATTATTAAATTAATTTTTCGGTAGTTATTTATTTTAATATAATCTCTCCTTGTATTCGTTAGTTCTCCCGCGATTACACTTCGCCCTCTCCCCGGTCACTTGGATTAAGTTCCATGACCGAAAGTCAGGGCATATACGGCCATACTGGCACAGCTGACATTAAAGTGCGCCCTCCCGACACACTAACCCAGTTTGGGCCCTTTAACTTAAAGGTACGTCCGACTCGTGTGCCCGTTTAGCGGAACACAAGCAGAGGTTTCCACTTCGTCCTCCGTTCGATCCCCGGTTCGTTAGGACCCTCAGGACGAAGCGAAGTGCCTCCCGATTTGCGTCGGTACTTCCCTACGGCTCCCTTACGGTCCGGAGCCTAGACACGATCAAATCGGTCTAATAATTCGGTTCCCATTATGTTCACCTTCTCAGCTCCGCATGCGCGCGGAGCTAGGACGTAACAATAACCACTAACTTAGTTTGAAGAGAAAATGTCTTTGAATAAATTATGATAAAATAATTTCATTTAGGATGAATTTAAACTATTTGAATTGGATAGAAATCCTTCAATAAGATATATATAAGATGTAGTAAAAAGAAATCTATTATTTTTGCATTAAATTGAAGGCTTTATTTAGCATAGTTAGAATGATCCGATTTAGATCAAATATGCATCGTTTTGTTCGATAACTTGTTGCCATTTTAAAGGTAATTTCATTATGCCTCTCTCATAGAAACCCTCGTCCCTATTGGCAAAAAACGACTGGGACAGTCGATTTTCACAAGCTTCTCTTGAGGCGAATTTTTCACCAGCAAAATCATTCGCCATAGACAGGAACAGGTGGTAATCACTTGCTGGTGCCAGGTCCGGACTATAAGGTGGATGCATAAGAACCTCCCAACCAAGCTCCCGGAGCTTCTGGCGAGTCACTATCGATGTGTATGGCCTGGCGTTGTCTTGATGAAACACAATTCCTCTCCTATTGGCCAAAGCTGGCCGCTTCTGGGCGATTGCTTCTTTCAGACGGTCCAATTGTTGACAGTACAGGTCCGAATTAAGAGTTTGGCCGTAGGGGAGCAGCTCATAGTAGATGATTCCCTGCCAATCCCACTAAACACACAGCAAAACCTTCCTGATCGTCAATCCTGGCTTGGCCACTGTTTGCGCCGGCTCATCGCGATTCGACCACGACCGTTTTCGCTTGACGTTGTCATAAGTGACCCACTTTTCATCACCAGTAACCATTCGCTTCAGAAATGGGTCGATTTTGTTGCGATTCAGCAGCGATTCGCAGATGGAAATTCGGTCCATGAGGTTTTTTTGCGTTAACTCGTGTGGCACCCATACATCGAGCTTCTTTTTGTATCCAGCCTTATTTAAATGGTTCCAAACGGTTTTTTGTGCAATGTTTAGCTCCTGGGCAATCGAAACAGTGCTTACATGACGGTCGGACTCGACGATTTCCATTATTTTATCGACATTTTCGACAATTGGCCTTCCAGAGCGTGGTGCATCTTTGACATCAAAATTACCGGAACGGAATCGACGAAACAAAAATTGCGCGATATTGACTGTTACGGTATCAGGATCATAAACACTATTCACATTTTCAGGCGCCTGGCTTGCGTTTTCGCCCTTATCGAAGAAAAACTGTAAAATATGGCGTATTTTCTCTTTGTTGGTGTCCATCTTTGACACGCGCTCAAACAATACTGACTCAAGCAATCACAAAACTGTCTGAGAAGTTTTTTTAGTACGAAATCTTATCTTTCTAACGCCATTTGGCGTAACCCGATCGCACTTATACAACGCGAGATACAGATTACTAAAGCCATCTATTGGAAAAATAATAGATTTCTTTTTACTACACCTAATATATACTTAGGTTAACTTGACGTCAATTATTAATTTAAAAAAAAAGGCAAAAAAAGCGCTAAGAACGCGTGCTTTTCGTGAAGAATCATTTGGGCTGGTTTCATCAACGCCAATCACTTAATTGGAATTAAATCGTCGTGGAACTAACTAATTGTATTTGCTGTTTAATAGAATTGATCACTTATGGTTGACACCGATTCGGCTTAATCGAGTTGGTGAAACCGGGCCTTTATATACTCGTATACTAAGTATCAAACCCAATTAATAGTAATTTTAATAGTAATTTTATTGTTTTTCAAGGATATTCTTATTAAAGATCTTCTTATTCCAATTCAAGTAATGGCAACTTTAATTCTCTGTCAAAAATTATTACTCTTCGAAAAAAATTATCAAATGAAAAATTAAAGATGCTACAATCTTAACTAATAAAGTTAAATTCTATTAAATTAAAAAGTAAAACACAAATGGTACTGCCTCTTGTTATTTATTTAATTCTAATGATATGTATCATTTGTATAACAGATTTGATATCAACAAAATTGGCGCCAAGTGAAATTCCTCAAAGTTTTATGTATTATTCGTAAAAAATATTTGATATCAACAATTGGCGCCAAGTTATTTTTCTTATTTCTTTAAATATTCATATTTTTTGATATGATTCTAATTTCTCATATTAATATACTTCTTATTTATGTTATTTTTCTAAATATTACATTTTCTAAGTATTACATTTTTATTTTTCTTATTTTTCTTAATATTAGTTTAAATATTCATATTTTACTATAATACTATATCATAATATCCAGATCTAGCAGCGCCAAGTGTTATTACATGAAAAATTTTCCTATTTAAATTAAATTTTTTTGTTTTATACGGTTAACTCTTTAATTTTTTGTAATAACACTTAAATTGAGCAAGGTAACGGAATTTTGTGATAATGTTTTGTATAATATTTTAAAGGAGAATTAAATAACTACTATTAAAACTAACTAACTATTAAATAACCACTATTTCAGTTGGAAGAGAAAATAGCTTTGAATGAATTGTGATATAATATAATTTCATTTAAGAAGAATTTAAACCATTTAGATTAGAATAGGAAGATCCTTCAACAAGATATACGTATAATTAGGTTTCATTTCATAAAAATTAAAGATAGTACCATTTGGATTAAGTAAATAATAATAAAGACAGCATCACTTGGATTTTACTTTTTATTTTGATAGTAGAATTTGACTTGGCGCCACAGTTATTGATATCAATTTCTTTATACAAATGATACATGTTACAATATATTAATATTCATTATTTATTTAATTTGGCATAAAGAAATGGGATTTAACTTTGCGACAGTTTTTGATATCAAATCTTTTATAGAAATATCATTAAAGTTAATACTATTTATATAATTTGATATCCGAATCACATGGAATTTAACTTGGCGTCAATTGTTGATATCAAATCTTTTTTACGAATAATATATAAAATTTTGAAGAATTTCACTTGGCGCTAATTTTGTTGATATCAAATCTTTTATGCGAATGATACATATCATTAGAGTTAAATAAATAACAAGAAGCAGTACCATTTGTGTTTTACTTTTTAATTTAATAGAATTTAACTTCATTAGTTAAGATTGTAGCATCTTTAATTTTTTATTTGATAATTTTTTTCGAAGAGTAATAATTTTTGATAGAGAATTAAAGTTGCCATTACTTAAATTGGAATAAGAATATCCTTTTGAAAAATAATTAAAACTACTATTAAAATTACTCTATTAATTGGATTTGATACTTAGTATATACAAAGGCCCGGTTTCACCAACTCGATTAAGCCGAACCAGTGTCAACCATAAATGGTCAATTCTATTAAACAGCAAATACAATTAGTCAGTTCCACAACCAATTAAGTAATTGGCATTGGTGAAACCGGGCCACATGATTCTTCACGAAAAGCACGCGTGCTTAGCGCTTTTTTTATCTTTTTTTAAAAAGGTAAGTTTGAATAAATAACAAAAAATAATTTATGTTTTACTTTTTAATTTGATAGATTAGTAGTTTTCATGAAAAGGAAAGCTTTTATAGAACGAAGAGAATTTAAAAAAATAAAATATACACTGAAACAAAAATAAATTATTACCATTAACAAATTCTTATACATAATTATTATGTAGTCACATATAGTAAATACATATAATAAATAAAATTTATGTATTCATTTAAAATTATCCATTTTTAAAGTAAATCGTAGTACTTTACTTTAGTAAACATATAAAATAATCATTAGTAAACAACACCTGATAAATTAATAGGTTTTTAAATTAAGTTAAAATGAAGTAAGAATTAATAACTTAAAAAATCAATTTTATTCAATTAAAAATTGCGTTAACATAAGTTAAATTTAAAATTATTTTCATATGATTTTTTTAAATTAAATTATTTTTCTTTATAGAAAAATTTTTTAACGCTTAATTTATATTGGAAATCATATTTTGAAATGTAACTGTAGAAAATACAAGTAATATACTATTAATGTGTTTTATATATATAACTACATAACTACACAAGAGATTTATTTGCTAATGCAATAATTTTCGTTTAAATGTATATTTTATTACACATCTAATATACAGGATAATCCACTGAAAATCTTAAATATTTTATTTATATTAAAAGATGTTGCATCGTTATTATTAATAAAATTAATATTAATAACTGTTAATATTCACGTTTTTGCACGATAAGTTAGTCTTAAAATATTCAAATTCAGAGATCTTCATCTGTATCAGTATAACAGTAATAACATTATAACATATTAAAATAACTGAACTTAATATAACCGTTACATTTACAAATAATAAAGAGTAACTGCAAAAAAAGGGTTTTTTCCTCCGTTTTTTAGGTCCCCAATTTTTGGACTAAAAAAATTATACTGAACTATATGCCAAATGATACAATGAGATATTAACTGTGATTAATGTCTGAATATAAGGTAAAATATATATTTACCTGATTTTAAATACAAAAATATTTAGGGAATAATGCAAACAGATCTATTGAGAATTTCTATACTAAAATAAAAAACTGAGTTATGTTAGATATACTAAAAATTGTATATGTAGAAAGAATTGCAAAAAGTGCATCTTATAAATATAAAGGCGGCGAACAAAACAGAAACAGAACATGTATTATGGAACTGTCGAATTGTTTGGAATGAATTCCGATTGGAATTATTTCGTTTTCCGTAGAATCTAGGGAATAATTGAAAAATTTCGATCGGAATCTTCTGGATGCGCATACATATGCAGAAAATGCAACAACCGCATCGTCTCACGAACATCCGTGATCTGATTTATTCCGTTAGAAAAAATATAAACCAATCACAGCCCTACCTACAGGTTAAACAAAGACAGTGTCCCTAGATATTAAGTCTTTTATATGAATCATACTCATCTTTTATATAAATGATGCATATCATTAGGTTGAGCTCTTTTGTGATATAATTATTTTTATGTAATAACTTTTAAAGAGTAATAAAACTATTATAACTTTAGTTGGAATAATGAAACCATCGAAGAAAATGTTCCTGAAGAAATGGGATTTAACTTAGTGTCAATTGTTAATATCAAATCTTTTATAAAAATGATACATATCACTACAGTTGACTAAATTAAAAAATCCCCTCACCACCATTGTTATATAACAGTAATATAAAAATATCAAAATCAATATCAAGATGATGTCAAACTGTTGCATGTTCTTTACTGTGCAGTAAAAAATTAACAATGCATTAACAGAATTTAACTTGACTATAAATGCATTCCACTCTTCTTTATGCTTTTATACTGGTATTTGTTATATTTATATGGATACATTAGTTTTGATCTCTTACATATGTTTGTTGGTGAGTTTTTACTTTTTATCGTAATTACGGTTGTCAATTTATTTAAATTTACTTTTTTCATAAAAGGTCTTTTTCTTTTTTTTTTTATCAACTAGAATTTTGCTATGAGACATGACACTTTTTTGACTGTTCAATCATACGAATAATGTCGAGTTCTATATCGAGACTCAACCGAACTGAGTATATTCTTAATCTATGAACTTTTGCGACAATTATTTTTTAATTCTGTTTCCATTATGTTAATATCTGAAGAGGGCTCAATCCAGTAGCTGAAACTTGTAATATTATATGTTTACCTTTCACCGTTATTATTTCTTAGTATATATCTTTTTTTCTTTTTTTATCTTTTCTGTATTTTTAATTTATGTCTTTAATTATATATCTTTTTAAAGGAATGCGTTGACTCTTACTTCGCCCTTCATTTATTGTTATTTATTTTATATACGAAGAGTCCTTATATTTTTGTTATTAACTTGACTATATTTTTTAATATTATATATAAAGGACCGGTTTCACCAACTCGATTAAGCCGAATCGGTGATGAACTGTCAATCATAAGTGTCAATTCTATTAAACAACAAACGCGATTAGTCAGTTCCACGGTCAATTAAGTAATTAGCGTTGGTGACAATTAGGAGACAATTTTTCTTTACGGGCAAATAACTTTGAAAGACATTAATAGAATTCATAGAAAATACAGAAAATAGTATTAAAAAATTACCAAAAAACACATAATTAAATATAAAAAGTAAACTATTCCAATTTTCAACAATTATTCCTCTTCCTCGACAAAAAATAATTTTACTAACAAAAGAATATATAGTTTACTTATATCCACGAAACTGTTTTTTGAAGGTAGCCCGAACATTATTTTCATCAAGGCGAACAAGGGGAATTCAACGGTTGCTCTTGATAAAGAGATGTATATAGAAAAGATGAATAATATGTTAAAAGACGAAGAAACTTATTAATTAATTAAAAAAGATCCAACTAACCAAATTATCATAATGATCTTCTTAAAGGATGGAAGAGCTCGGAATATATTACAACTTCCATGTATAGTCACCTGAACTGCAGTAATGCAAATTCACCAAGAGCTTATGGACTTCTCAAAATTTACAAACAAGGTTATCCGTTTAGAATCATTGTATCATCGTTACATAGTCCTTTATAGAATTTAGCTTGTTTTTACACAATATAATCTCAAAAAGAATTCCTAAATCTTTAAGTCATATTGACAATGGTTTCCAGATAGTTGAAAAATTATTCAGCTTATCTTGACAATAATTTTGTTTTAATTTCTCTTGACGTTATCTCTTTATTAACTAATATTCCAATAGATTTAGCTATTGAAAGTATTTTTTCTGACATTGGAATTTTATTTCACAACATATGAACATACCAAAAAATGAATTGTTAAAAACCGTTCTTCAGTCTTAAACTCCGCTTATTTTACTTTCAATAACAGCATCTATAAACAAACATTTAGAACGATCCATCTCCTCTATCTTCGGTAATTGTGAATCTAATACTATGTGACTTGGAAGCGCGGGCTCTTAAGAGTTTTGATATTCTATTACCTTTTTATCTCCGGTACATTGCAACAGCAATCCCGCGAGAAAAAACTCAAGAAATTTTAAATATTTTTAACTCGTTTCATTTCAGACTACAATTCACTATTCAGGTTGGGAGAAATGAATTGAATTTTTTTACTTAAAGAACAACATAAAAAACAACATAATCGAGTTTGACTGGTATCAAAAAGCAACTTTTTTAGGAAGATACCTAAATTTTCACTCTCAATACCTTCTCTTTCAAAAAAATACAAAAATAGGCATGATGGACAGATCTTTTGTATTATCGCATCCACGTCATAAAAAGAACTTAAAATTTATAGTCGATACTCTTACAAACAATGACTCATTACGGTTCATTTTTAACACTATTAATAATAGACTAAAATAAATATCTTATAAAAAATCAGACTAACAACTTAAAAAATAAAAATAAAAATAATGATAACGTTTATAAATACAACTAGTTTGTTGTAACATACATCACAGGATATTCGAAAGGTTTAATAAAAGAAAGAACGATCTTAAAATAAAACTTTCATTTTTTAGTTTAAACAATCTTGAATACTTTATAAAAGGACACAAAGATGTTCTCCCAACGAATAAAAGAATAAACGTGCTTTATAAAATAGAATGTAATGATTGTAATGCTATATACATAGGAAAAACATGCAGAAACTCAAGATCCGAATTTCTGAACATCGCAATCATATTAATAGAAACATGACGACCAAATCGGTAATCACAAATCACAGAATTAATAACAACCACGAATTCAATTGGGAAAATGTAAAATTATTAGCACAAAAAAATTTTTAGACAAAAGACTAATATCTAAAATGCTGTACATAAAAAGACAGGAATAGCATTAACTTACAGTCAGTTGAGTTCTTACATCACACATACGTGTCAATAATAAACAAAATATTAATAAGGTTCTATCCGCCATGATTTCGTATTGAGTATCACTTTGGCTCTAACATTCGTTTAGTATCGCACGTATCTTCGTTATTTGTGATAAAATGTCTTAATATTGTACTCAAGCTTGTTAATTCAGCATTGACATACTATATGTCAATGTTCGACAGATCATGATTTCTACTACAAATTTCGACTCCTTTTATAAGTCTTTCTATTAAGTATCTTTTAAAATATATGAAATGAGTATAGTCTCGTTGCAGGATCCAAAATCACTTGCAACTATTGTGAGAGACATACATATGACTTTCCAAGTGGAGCTTGAGACAATAATCGCAAGTAATGTATCCACTGATGATAGCTTGGAATAATGCGGAAACGTTTGTTATTTATTGATTAATAGATCACTGATAATTTTGTTGCACTCCAATTACTGTGCTTGACTTTCATTGCCAGTGTACTTTTTCTTATTTATTGTCAAGTATTAAATACCTTTTAAGTACGTAAGTATCGAGTTACACATTTCCACGATGAGATTCTTCTTTTATAAATTGTCACGTATCAGCATATTGACACATTTTAATTATTCACTTGACAAAACAAGAAATTTATTAATTGATTTATTAGTTAATCACTAACAATCACAAACGATTGATTCGACGTTTAAAAATCACACGAAGAAACACATATGTAAATCCGTACACAACAACACAATACGTGTTTACGTGTAGCAAGCAGCTAACTAACTTTCTTGGTTATGCGTGCAGTGAGCGACGCTCAGACGCCGAATAATCAATCGTTTGTGATTGTTAGTAATTAACTAATAAATCGATTAATAAATTCTTCGTTTTGTCAAGTGAGTGTAATCGAAATGGATCAATGTTGAAACGCGACACAATTTATAAAAAAAGAATTTCATCGTGGAAATGTGTGATATTAATATATACTTAAAAGACATTTAATGATTGAGTGATGAAAGTGAATTACAGTAAACAGTTGTGTCGAGCACTATTACGGTGCATCCAAATTTAATCCTTCGTATGTTTTAAGAATCTAGAGTGAAAGGGAATCATTGAACATCTACAAGACAATAACAATTTTTATAATTAAAGTAATAATAAGGTTTTAAAGTGTTTAAACTCATTAATAATGACCGAATATTCTGGTCAAAACGTTTTTTTTTATTTGATGTTATTTGAAATATTATGTTTTAGCAACTGTAATCTAACTATTATACCCTAGTGTCATATTTATATTTAGTTATAAGTGAGCGTTATATATTTAATTCTTTTAAAGTGTATTTGGCTTACGTTTTTTTCTAAACATTCATAACTCTTTGAGTGCTAAGAAGCGTGATCGCGTTTCTCATAAGACTTCCCATAAGTAACAAATGCTACGAACACAATAGCGCAGATTATAAATTGATAATAAAATTGTTAAAAAAATGTTCGTAAAAGTGAGAAATTAGATAATAATTGTATGCGATAAGTATTCTAACGCCTATTGACATACAATTAAGTCTGACAAATATTTCCACAGTACGTCAAAGTGTAAGACACGCTCCTAGAATTCGACATACAATACTAAAATAATTATATGATCGAGCAACGCGGACGCAACACGTGTTATTGAAATTTACACGTATAAACACGATGTGCAAAATTTACACCATGCAGAAACACGATGTGCAAAATCCACCTGCAATCTGGTCGTAGTGCATATCTAGTAATGCAGATAATGTCGATAGCATATGTCAAAATGCAAAGGTAACTTTAAACTGCTGTAACTCTGCGAAAAAAATCGTAGCAACTCGTTTTTTTTTTAAATTAAAGGGGAAAGTTCAAATTTTAGGTGGCTGCAAATAGTACTCCCCTGAAAAATTTTACAATGTATCTATATATTTATCAAACTTTGCAATTTTCAATATGACAAACACATCCTCATATTTTGAGAGTTACAGTGACAGGGATGCATCAAAGTTAAAATCTAGCCATAGTGTCTTAAAATAGAGATCTTAAGCTTTAATTTAAAAAAAACCATTATCCTACGATAATTTTTTGCAAAGTTATCGTTAGTCAAAGTTAACCATTTTTCGCCTACAATTTTTCTATGCCACAATTGTATTGAGCAGTACTCGTATAGTATATTATTAATGAATCGGAGTTGTTGAATCAGCTTTTTACCCTATGATAAAATTATCGACTGCACGTTATAATCCAATTAAGTATGAAGTCGATAATTTTCTTATTCTGATTCACCCTCTATATAGGATGTAATACAAGTATACACATACATGCGTGCGTGCGTGCGTGCGTGCGTGCGTGCGTGTGTCTGTGTGTGCATAAATAGATACAAAGAAAATAATAAGTATGTTAAAATATTTATATTTTTTGTATATTTCCGTATTTGTTCTAAGCGTATTAACAAGATAATTAAGTTTGTATTGATATTGTTATGAAAAGTTAAATCTTTCCTATCGTATAGTTTAAATAAAATTTATACATATCAAATAAAATACATTATTTATTATGAAAGACATATTTAAATTTTAACAAATTTGTATTGATATATAAATAAGAAACTGTATAAAATATTTTTAGCAAAATATTAATGCAGAGAAGAGCTCAACATATATAACTTTCTATATACTAAAATTTTAAGAATAAGCCGTACAAATTTATAATAGGATTGAATAAATGTAAGTAGCGCAATATTTTTTAATAACTTGCAAACCAATTAATTTTTCAAAGATCTTACCTTTGCATAATCTTTTTCCAAAATACAAAATGTGCTACTTGCTGAACTTCCTTCCGAGGACGGTTGACTGCTTTCACTTTCAGCCTAAAAAGTAGCATCATTTCATTGTTATTTCGATATGACACTTATCCAAATCACAAACAATTCGATAAAGTTGACATTCAATAAAACAAAATTACATTAGTATACAATCTTTCGTGCTCTTAAACATTTTTTAATATAAATTTGAAAAATCTTTAATCATATGAAAACATATCATAAAGAATTAAATAATAAGTAATTATTAAATTATCAAATAATCAGGTGCTTTCAAGAAAATTGACGCTATTTTATCATTCTATCCTTATTTTACATCTAATAAATGATAAAAGTAGAATGATATAAATGACATTAATAGTGTCTTCTGCGCATTTAATATATAAATGATAAATGATTACTTACACCGTCGAGTTCAGCATTCATCTCCATATCCATCATGATGTATCGGTAAGATTAAAATATATTATACATATATATATGCAGATAAATCTTACTTTATGCAGGATATATATATATTGTCACAAAACACTGATTTATTAATTCTTCAAAATTTAATTTATGCTTTATGAACTGCAAACTTCTGCAAAAAATTCTAAACTAGTTAACCACTTTAATTCCAAATAACATTTTTTACAAATGTGTTGACAATATGAATGTAGCAATGTTTCCGTGCTTTTGGATATTGCTATTGGATTTCAAGCAAGTTGTTGACTAGTCACTATGACAACAAGATACTTTTGTAACATACATACATTGGGTATGTTCAAAAGACATAGGCCGGTATTCATAGTTAAGGTATCGATTATGTAAATTTTCACGAAACTTTCATTTTTTCACTTTACATACCAATCTCACGTGAAAAATTTCACTTTCAAATGATATCAAATTTAGTGATTATGTAAGAAAATTATGAGAAAGTGAAATCAGATGTAAGGAAGTTACGAGAAAGTAAGATCATAAGGCGAATTTACATCGTTCCTCTTAAATTTAAGAAAATTTAACAAGTGTTCACGGATGTATGTATGTACGTACATACGTATTTTGATAGGAAATCACATTGTGCTCATTATTTGTTGTTCCTTATACATATAATCAAGAATAACAATGAATGTAACTCAAAAACAAAAGGAAATGCTGTTAGACATAATGTTAAAAAATTTGGATATTGCGGGGAAGAGTGTCGCGAAATTCTCAGAGCCGTATGGAACTGATAAAAACATGTTATTTCATTACTCTTGTTCTTGATTGTAGTAAAAAAAAACAATATATATTTAAAACTCGTAGAAAAATGTATGGGAGAACAACTCCTAGCACAAATCCTAAATTATTCCGAATTATCGAAAAAATCTTCATCTGAATGGAAAAAGATAATTTTTTAACCTATATCATAAATCTCTATTTTTTATTACAATTCTTATTTTTTAATTTTTATGTGATTTTTATGCACTTCATATTTTTATCTTTTAGTCATATCTTTAATTTAATATTTTTAATTTTTCGCCTGTCAAACTGCATGCTTTTTCTCTTCGTTCGCATGAGCATGTACGGCGAGAAACCGCAATATCCATTTCAAATATATATTTCAAATAGATATTCAAATATGTTTGATATTTGTCGAAAGCGAGAGAGTTCTAGTACAGTCTAACGCAGGAACAGAAAATAGACCAATAGATCGAAAAATAAGCTAGTTTATATCAATTTACTAAAAAATAACTAGAATTTCACATTTTAGGCATTTCGTTACTTGCCGAAAAATTTCCCGTGAATTATTTCACATTTTATAACAGCCAAAAGTTACTTAATCGCTTATTCATTACATTCACATAAATTTGTTCACTTTTTGTGTATTCATTCCTAGGCGAAACTTTACATAATCGATATCCAGATCTTATATTCTCCTATTCAAGATCTTATATTCAAGACCACCTTAAGTATAGTATTAAGAAGTCACGAACCAATCAGGGGTCGTATTAGTGTCTTGAGACATTACTTAAGATAGTCTTGAAATAAGAACGGACTGTGAATATCGCTCTATGGGCTCATAAAGAATGGACTGTGCGATCCTTGCGTTAAAATGATCAATAAAAATAAGAGAGAGGGATTATGGAAAACGGCCAATTTCTATCTCTTTCCATTCAATAATGTAAATGGAAAAGAAAATGAAAGGGAGAGATTGACCGTTTTCCACGATTCCTCTATCTCATTATTGTCCACTACATTTGGATACCACTACGGATTGCGCAGTCCATTCTCTATGTCTTTGGTGCCATGCGTTTCATTTTACGCATGATGTTCAGATCTTATTTTTATTATTCACTAAATATTAATGAAAGATAAAATGATATGTCATGCGCATTATGCGTGAAACGGAACACACGTGTATTTACGTGTAACTCATACACGCACGAATAAACTTTTTGGATACACTTTTCGTAATAATAACCATAAGATGAGTATCAGACTACAAGGTGACGATTACGATTGACGGTTGGCTGATTCTATTTTAGCCAATTACGATGGACTTGTTACATCGTGATTGGTTGAAGTAGAATCGGATAACCGTTAATCGTAATCGTCAATCCGTAGTCTGATACGGGTATAATATGTATCATAAGTTTTACCTAATGAAAGTCGAAATTTGTGATACTCTTGACTGTGATTGGCTAATTAATTATTCTACGGCAACTTACGGTTACAGTTACAGAAAATGTGTGTGCAATGACTCTCATGTTATGAAACAATCGATAGGATAACATCTCCCGAAATATCCTTCTATTTACGCGTAATACACATGTATCATTTTGAAAAAGTTCTCGCGCTACTTTCTAGTTAATAGACAATTTATGCTTCAAATTGTATAAAACGATTAAAATAATAATGTTCAATAATAAATTAAAAGGTACCGGTAACAACTGTTATAAGCGAGACGCACCATAATATATAAAGTATTAAAAAGGTTTGACAGTCTTCTAACCGAACTTTATTCAATGATGATATAGGCAAGCTTAAAATATGAATCTGTGTGTGTGTGTGTGTGTGTGTGTGTTATCGTATCTCAATAAATTAAATACCATAGAATCATAAAAGACCACAAGGACAGACTTTCTCCAAGAATCTTAACAAAAATATCGTTTATCAAATACAATGTCGAGACTGTGATACAATCTATGTTGGTCAAACAAAACGTCTATTAAAAACGAGAATAAAAGAACACATACATGACATCACAAAAACGGTCTGTGATACTGTAATTACACAACATAAGTTAGAACATAGTCATGAATTGAATGGGAGAACGTAAGAATCTTAGATAAAGAAAGACAATTGAATAGGAGGCTCATTTCGGAGATATTAGATTACAAATAATTTGATATGCAATCAGAATTTTTGCACCGTTGTTATGTGAGTATATTAGAAAGATTTAAATAGTGATATTATGTATTTATCTTTAAGCTATCTGTTTATTATATTGATTTTATTATATTATATTTGACGTAGTTATGTTTATTTTTACGGACGATTTATTTTTAAGGCGCTTGGTTTGTATATATTGATGGTCATTGCGTATCTGACTTCCATCTGGATAACAAATTGTGACGATTATATATTTTAGATTGTTTCATTTTATACTCTTTTTGATAACGAAAATGTGCGTCTTGTATAATCGTACCTTTTATAGTTGACTTATGCTTTGAATAACTGTATTGATCTATGGAGAAGGAGGGTGAGTGAAATAAGTAGTCATTGAACACATTATATTGTCTGATAATAATTATTCCTATTGTACTCTTTAGTTAATCACTTGGTTAAACAACGAAGAGACAGAATTTGGGCTTCTCTCAACCAGATAATAGGGAGTACTCATCCTCGGTTTCACATAGAGCCTAATTTCAACTTTATTCAACGTTTTTCTGTCTACATTTATTATGATGTTATACAAATTGGCTGAAGATGGTTTGAAGGAAACCAAAACGTCCTAAGAAGTCTGTATTGGAAGTCATTGTTTTTAATATATTATGTGAATTTTTTAAGATTGTTATATAAATTGTGCACCAATTCCCGCGCTGTGTAACGCTTTCATTGTCCGTACATTATTTGATAGTTTTTGAATCTCGAGAACCCGATTAGTATATTTTTTGATAACTTATTATATTTATATTATTGTCTTTAGGTCTATATCAACGAAATTCGGAATTGGAAAAGCAACTGCATTCAGAGCATTAAGAAGAGTAATGTATGTTCTACATTGTATTGCTCCTCAGTTTATTCAGTGGCCCCAAGTGCACTTGCTATAAAAGTAATGAGGGAAATTGAAGTTTGTGGTTTTCCAAATGTGATAGGTTGATGGCGCTCACATTCGCCATCAAAGATTCGTGCTCCAAAAGAAGATCCAGACTCATATATAAATAGAAAAGGTTTTCATTTAATGATAAATCTTTCGCATAGGGGCAGAATGAACAAAACTAAGAAGAAAAGTACTCTATTTTGCAATTTTCGTAATAGTTAACAAGATATTAATTACTAACTTGATGAAAATTGGTCTTCAATAATTTTTACTCAAATACTATCAACTTTACAGAAAAACTGTAAAAGACAAAAATTGTTTTTTTTTTTTCATAGAACTTTACAAATTTTTTCAGAATTTTTTATCAACTTTTTAGTACTGCATTATTTCATTTTTACAATATAAGAAAATACAGTATTAAAAAATATTCTGAAAAAATTTTTTAAAAATTCTTAGAATTCTATGAAAAGAAAATTAACAATTGTTGTTTCTTGCAGTTTTTTTTTGTAAAATTGATATTATTCGAGTAAAAAATTATTAAAGATCAATTTTCAGTAATTTTTAGCAATTAATATCTTGTTAATTATTGCGAAAATTATAAAATGATAGAAGACTTTTTTTCTCAGTTTAGTCCATTCTGCTCCTATGCGAAAGATTTATCATTATTTTCCAAATACCCTGTATACATAAAGTTTTATATATATATATATATATATATATATATATATAATATATACATGTGTATGTATATACATTTGTATACATGCATATATTCTGCAATACACTCTACTATGTTGTTAATTTTATAACTAAACTACTGTTTTTTAAACAAAACTTTTTAAGATTTTTATGGAAGGCCACATCATCATTCATGTTTCTTTTCGATTCGCCATTATGCAATGTTGCTACATTTTTATTAATAGTGTCCCAATTAATAAATACTTCGCAATTTTGAGTCCAGAATCAATTTAGTAACATTTTAATGAATGTAATTGTCAAATTTTAAATATTCATTATTATCCAAGTAAACGAAGTTATCGTGTAAAATATAACTAGAATCCTTCTTCTCTACTAAATAGTATTTGTCCGGCTGTCGAAAGCTGACAAACCGGCCATCACTTTAGAGCACATATTATACAATAGGAACCGCACGGCTTATACCTGCACAATTGATCGAGCTGCGAGTTCGATCTCTTCACAACGGATCACGTGCCAATCGTGCTATTGCCACTCTTGCCACTATAACTACTTTTAAAAAAGCTGTTTAAAAAAAAGAAACATTTATTTAAAAAAAACACAACACTACCAGTAAGGAAGAAGGACCTCCCCTCTTTAACTACCAAATAATAACAATTAAGACAATTATTTATTATAAGTCACGTAATTGCGTCATAAAATACTCCATAAAAACGCAGGATTTCCACAAACTAATCTCGGTTAAAACCGAGCAAAAACACAAAAACAGCTAGCGACGTTTCGCATTAATTATAATCACCAATTACCGGAATTGAGCACGGAATACTCAGTCTCACGAGCAATTCAATTTATCGAGTAGATACGCGAAACGCATGGTTTTATATAAAAACAGCAAACTCTACAGCAGACAGTTGCAAGTGCATTTCAATTGTTATAAGGATATCAAATGACGAAGTCAAATACGGGGATTCACCTTGTATCCATGGAATAGCAATATCGTTAAAATTTAGCGAGTAATTGGCAAATGAAAATCTGTAGAATATTCTATTATATAATAGAATCATACTCGAAATTACTCCTTTTACTGCGAGACGTCACCCTTTTGAAGTATATAAACCGATGCTGCGAGGACCACGCGCTCTCATTCGCTTACTTACTCGTCAATTCACTTTCATCATTCTCAATTAGTCTTAGATTATTTTCCCCAGCAGCATAGTAAGCATGACACGTCCGATACTTAGAAATTTTCGGTCTCACTAAGCCAGCGGCTTTCCCGATGGGGAAGAATTATCACGACGCCGCGGTTTCCGTACTTATAAAATTTTCGTACCTTATAAATTTAGCTATACTTATACAATTCTCGTGCTACACGTAATTTCTCTACACTTGTAATTTCCATTTCGATTCTGCCCTTCAGGCTCCGAAAGGGTCCTGCATTTTCTCATGTTAAACAATAACGTTATTATCAAAACTAATAATCTAGTCAATGTTTATCCTCTAGAGTCCTATCCTCTCGCGAAAAGAACAATTGTCGTGCTGCCGAGTGCGGAACCCTCTCTCGAATCGTTCGCGACCGTATCTAGAGAACCTCTCGGAGTAGGTCTCTCCACAGGGTGTCCTTCGTCTCTCTTTCTCCCGCTTTGACGCGCCTTCAACTCAGAACTGTTCCAGGTTACCTCTCTACTCATTCAAGGCTGGGCGCTTCCCTTCGGACGCACTCTCCCCTCCCTGTCCTATCACAACTATCCCGTACTCGGAAGGACTTTCCCTCCCCCCCTACCCCTCCAATAAAGGAGAAGTTGTCTCTTTCTATCTTGCACCTTCTACTCAGTTACATTATATTAGTTACGTTAATTCTCTCTCTCGGGCATTCCTTCAATTCTTGATCGCAATCGTAGATACTCAGATCCAGACGCGTCAACTTAGGTGACTGTTGAAAGCTTTGCACCAGCACGGCGATTTCGACCCCAGCGTGCTCGAATCCGATCCGTGCTAGTCTTCCCCAAGTTGCCTTCCCGCACAGCTCCCCTAGGTATACCCTATCGTACAGAACCGGCAACGGAATCTATCGTCCGAATATCGCGGGAAGTCACCCGCCTTTCTCCACCGGACACGTCAAGGCCCCCGGAGAATCCCCACGAAACCGATCAATATCACCGGGAAGTCTCGTGTCGCTCATATCAAAACCACTGACTTAAAAATAAAGATCGTAAAGTAAACCGCTTCTTCGTTATTATTTCTTTTTCTTCATCACCATTCCCTTTCTGGTTCCCCCAAAAGAGTTCTGAGGGGGTGGGGAGGGGGGGAGAGTATGGCAACGCTTGCACTAGCGAGGGCGACCCTTTATGATTATACGTAGGCTGCTGGAAAAGTTTCTGCAAACAATATGAAAAAAAAACATGTAAAATTCGGTAAATGACTTTATTGTTTTTCGAAGTATTCGCCTTTAAGATACATTTTTGCATACGCTTGAACCAATTTTCGAAGCATTTTTTCCACTCTAAGGCTGTAAATCTCAGAAATCAGTGTACGAAATGTTTCAGCAGCTGCTTCAGGCGACTCAAATCGCTCACCACACATCTTATTTTTAATGTTTGGGAACAAAAAGAAGTCATTAGGTGATAAATCAGGTGAATACGGACAATGAGTCATCAATTCGACATTATTATTGGATAAAAAATCAACAGTTTGACGTGCTGTGTGACAGCTGGCGTTGTCATGATGAAGGATGATACGACGATTTCGGTTTGTTCTACGCAATTCATTTATGACTTCTGGCAAACAAATTGTTGTATACCAATCAGTATTTACAGTCCTTCGATCCTCTAAAGCCACGGTTGTCACATGTCCGGTATAACCGAAGAAACAAGCAATCGTTTGCTTGGCAGCACTGCGAGAACGAACAACTTTTATTGGTTTCGGTTTATTTTGAAATACTCAAACAGTGGATTGTTTACTTTCGGGCTCATACAAATAGATTCATGTTTCGTCCCCAGTAACGATGTTGTAGACCAAATTTGACCGACCTCGGTTGAATTTCTTGAGCATTTCTTTGCTCCATTTAACACGAGCCTGCTTTTTGAGCTTCGGTCAAATTGTGTGGAATCCAACAACTGCAAAGTTTCCGTATGCTCAAGTGATCATGCAAAATCGTATGTATTGCTTTCATGTCAATGCCCAAGGATGCCTGAAACTCGCGGTATGTTATATGCCGGTCTCGCTCAATCATTTCACGCACAGCATCAACATTAGTGACAACAACAGATGTGGATGGACGACCTTCACGGAATTCATCACTAAGAAAGGTATCCACGCTGGAATTCGGCAAACCAATTATAAACAGTCCTATTGGATGGTGCTTCATCCCCAAAAGCCAAATGAAGTCGATTGTTGCATTGTTTCGGAGTTAGATTACATTTGTAATCGTAAAAAATCATCGCCCGAAATTTTTATTTTTTTACAAAATAACTTCTTTTAAAATACTATGCAAACAAAACTAATTGGCTTGGGTACAAACTGTCAATTGAATTATATAATAGGTTAAAAACGTCTAATTTTACGGATATGATAGTAGCAGAACGTTGGCGCCACTGGAAGTACTAGATTGCAGAAACTTTTCCAGCAGCCTACGTACCATATGACTCTACATAGAGCGCCTCTGATAGAGCTCCTAAAGGAATCAGGAAGCGGTCACGTAAAATTCGCAAACATATTTCGGCGCATCCACTATGCTCGTTCATCGGAGTCAAGGCTCCACCCCGCGCGCGGATTTTTAGTTTATCTCGGAGCGACATTTACTGGATTCTTCGTTTTAGTTTTTAGTGTGGGAAAAGAAAAAAAATTAATCTTCTCTAGACTATAACACTCCAATTGTGCGTTATTCGCAGCTGTCTTTTTTATTTCAACGAATTCCAGATCGAAAGAAAAGAGTCGTGGGAGTCCGCTGGACTAACAACTGCAAAAAATCATTTTGTTATTAAGTGTATGTGATAATGCAACTCTTGAAGAAGAAAAATCATCCCTGTAAATTACTGTGCGACTGCTCAAAGATGAAGAAATTAAGTTTTCCGCAAACAGGTTTTTAACAAATAGCTTTTTGCGAAAACTAATGAACATTTCAGGCTTGTTCAGAGCTAGATTTGTTTGTCATTACGAGGGCTACATTTTACGAGAATTTCAAAGCTTTACGTTTAAATCTCAATGAACAGAGAGCGAGAAAAAAAAAGGACTTTTGAAAACTTTTTCATCAAAAGGTGTTTTTTATTTTTTTTCTACTGAACTATAATAATAGATCGATTTTAATGTTCCACGTCTCATTTTGTAGTTATTTCGAATACTTACATTGTTTTATGCTGATTTTTTATTTAATCAATGTCTTTTGTTTTAAACGTGTTTTGTATTAAATTGCTTTTTGCAACTATTCGATTTTTTTTTACATATTTTTTTCACAAGTCTTAAGTCTCAAACTTACGCATTTCTTTTCTAATGGCCTTTCGAGACTTTCGTGAAAAGAAATGCTGATTTATAATTCTTTCCGGTAAAATTCTATTATACTTCTACTGAACTATTCTTGCTACTTGAGTTTATAAAGGAGAAGTATACTATATAACGCGCATGAAAAACCGTAAACAATTAAATATCTTGTAAACTGTTATGTTTTAACATGATTTATGCTATTCAGGATTAATTGGAGGATTACACTATTATTACAATTTATTAAAAATTATATATTATTTAGAATGTTTTCCGCCCACTATTGATGCCTAGGGCCGCCAAGCGGTCGAGATTGCCGAGAAAGGATTTTCGGTCGCTTGAAATAAAATTAGTGTAAGAAGCAGCTCGCTGTCTCGTTCACTCTCAGGCACACAGAGATGGGCTCGTGCTTAAGTATGTGTACCGGTTTCGCTAGACCGCAGTCTGATTCTGTGTCGCTATCGTCAACGCAGAGTTCTTGGCTGAGTAGTCAGGAGCCATAAGTCTTTTTTATTTTGTCTGAAATGCTTAGTATGAATGGTATTATAAATCATGATATTTTTTCATTTTCTGATTCTTTTGTTTTTTGTTTGATTGTTTTGGTTTTTCGTTCTACTAATGTTTTGAGTCTTCATTTATTATACAATATAATTGTATTAAATATAATCTTGATGGGAAAGTTAGCTAAAAATGTTTTAATAATAAAATTTAAATTTTCTTTGTGATATTTGGGGTGTGATAATAAAAATTCTCTGTAAACTACCTCCATTAACACACCTCCTTTTTGTTATGAACTATTTATAGATATAAAAAACAGATTTTTACTGAATAAAAGGTCCACGTATTTCGGCAATTTCCGTTTTTCTTATTTTGGTCGCTTATGTTTTTAAATGTTCTTTTAAGACCATCTTTACGGAGCATTGTAGCCCAGTTATAGCATATTTTCCATTGGAATTTTTCTTTTATTTTTTCTGCTAGTTCAGCCTAAACGATAGTATTTTTTTGGATCCTGAACTGAAGTCAGATTCTTTCTCCCGATATAACTTTAACAGTAAATACATCGTAGCATTGGGCTATATAAATCCTTTAGTTCATCAATCATTTTCTTCGGAATGGAATTTCTCAGACGACACTGACGACTGGCTGGTTTCTGAAAAACTAGCGAAACTAATCTATTACAATTATTTTGTTTATTAATTTCTTTGTCCACAAAACGATTACAGCAACTTTTGATCTGTAATAGCAGTATTATATTATAATTATATTAGGCCTGCTCTTTTTAGTTTGAATTTTGCATCGGTTCATTTTTCTTTCTTTCTTTAAGAGAGAGGTTCAACAATTCAACTAAAAAGAACAGGCCTAATATAATTTATATATTTATATCCAATAGTAAAATAAATATAAATATAATCCCTTGAGAAAATGTCTTTCGAAAATGGCAAAAATATACTAAATTGGAAGTATTTTCGCCAAAAAAAGGTTTTCTCCGTAAGAAATATTCACATTTTATATTATTGTTTAAATCATACATAACCTACAAATATATTCGGCTAAATGTTACCTCTTTGAACTTTATTAATGACTTGCTCAGTAAGAAATAATGTGATTACGCTCTGCGTATCTTCAAGAAAAACTAGAAAGCAATACTACTAAAAAGCAATACTACTAGAAAACTCGAGCAATAACTTTTCTATTTTTACACTTTCTTGTAAAACTACAATTCAACAGCCACAACAACCCGTCCTCAATTGCCATATGCAATTGCATAGAACGCATAAGTTGCTATAGCTCGAACTTATGACAGCTGATGCATGCGTTATGCGTTATGCAAAAGTCTGTGCTGCAGCCTTAACACTTCACACATAATGCATAAGAAAATGTACCAATCAAAATCCTCTATTTGCTTTCCTTCCTTGAAATAAAGAACTCTGGTTGGTTCAATTTTTTATGCCTCATGTGTTATGCGTTATGCAAAAGTCTGTGCTCTCCGTTTAAGCGTTGCTTACGCGCGCATTGAGTGAAACGGAATGTTTCTTATGTAATCCGTGCGCATAATGCGCGAAACGAAACGTAGCCACTGGTAGTGTCTTGGCGCTAAGTGGAGATCCTATAATCAGAGTTTGGCGAAAGAGTTTGGGCACAACTTCTGATTGGTTTTCCACCTTGGTCCACTCGATATTCTTCAAATAGTTTCGTATATTGTCGGAAAATGAATGCGAAGAAAAGAAAGAGATAAATAGCTACAAGCAGATGAGTAAAACCTGTGTCAAAGAAGTTAGAAATTGTTTCGTAATTTCAGACAAAGAGAAAATTGACAAATTACAATTGCACAATTCGGCCAATTGATCATCTCGATCAGTTTCTTCAAGTACTTTCGTCATGTATCACCTGTCACGTATTCGAACACTTTTTGCACATGCGTTTGTACAAGAATGCAATATCTGTTATCTCTTTATATCCGTCTACATACATTCGCCAAACTCTGATTATAGGATCTCTAGCGCTAAGCTACGCGTAGCGATGCTGTCGTGGTTACGACTTTACGCGAGTCGACGAGTTGCCAGGGATTGAGATCTCAATAAAGGCTGAACTGATCAGGTTCTAAGTATGCTCAATCGATTACATTCGCTCAAAATAAATAATAATAAAAGTGTTCTTATTTTTTCTCTACGTGCCCTACGAAATATTGCAATGCAAAATCTAAAATCTTTGATTTTAATAATGTCATCGATCAGACCAGAGGAAAAATGTATGGTTTGTTTTTTCAATAATAGATGGCTTTTGATTCTAACCAGCAGACCAGTGTTGGTACTATTGGCAACATTGCATGTAACGTAACCACACATGACGACATGATGACTGTGACCTGCATGGCGTAAATTATGCAAGATGAAATATTGAGATTAATCGAGAAACTGTGTCTAGGTATTCGTCGTCGAGGAATTAACTGTCGAGGAGTTAAGGTGTTCTGCGTGTTTGCCATCGAGGAACTGAGTGTCCAGGTGTTTGCCAAGAATTAAGTGTATAGATTATCCAGATAATATTGAGACTGTCGTCGAGGAATTGTGATCACATTTATATGACACCCTTAATCGAGTTTAATAACATTGATGATGTACGCGCTACGCATGTTCTTATTTCCCGTGCGCGTGTCTCTCTATATTCTGTGCATATCAGACTCTCTATGAAGCGCGGATCTATTCACAGGCAGAGCGTTGCCTGCACACGTTGCGCACGGCGTTGCCTCACTCTTGAGTACGTTTGTCTTGAATCAACAACTGTTAGCACACGTTTTTGTAAAAGGGTGAAATACACACTGATTTCAAGATGATTATGTGACACAGTTTTCAATTATTGGATCCTTTGAGCTCATAATCAAACATCATCCATATCAACAATCTGTATAAAAGGCTACGTCAATAAGAAAATCAGCGCTACACATAGCGTAACAGGCACAAGCCTTCACAAAGTTTTTCGAGCCGAATACAAAAGTCCAAACCTGCAATACGCAAGGTATAATTCGAGTACCATTCACATACCGCCTCTGGCTAGCGTGTTTGTCAATCATAATTAAGAGCAGAAGTAAGCAGATTTACATAGTCTCAAGTCAATTATTTGGGTAAGATCGTTTCGTTAAATCAAGGTAAGATAGCCATATTCCTTTCCTTTTCGCTATTCGTGCGGCTATATTGTCTTTCCATTTCTCGAAACTTTATTCACGTATATATGTACATGCACATACGAGTATATACTTACGCACGCGCTTTCCTTTCTAATAAAGGCAACATTTCGTTAGTGATAGCACAAATTCTATAAGTATGAGTTCGATATCTTTAGCAGAAGCTAAAACTAAACGCACTATCGTTGAACGTAGAAAGAGACTAATAGAATTATGGAATCTTTTCGATGTCGTGCAATCGCGAATAGAAGTGCTTGAGAATCAAGATTCATCAAATAAAAACAAAGATGAGCTATGTGCTCAACACGAGCAACACAGAGCAAACTTTGAATCAATATATTTTAGTTGGATTTCACGTTGTGAATCATTACTTGAACATTTTGATCAACGCAATCTTAGAATCTCTTCGATTCCATAACACGAACACATTCACAAGCAGGGAATTACATATTAAGTTGTTCTAAATCGAGCTTCCAGTATTTTCAAGTTCCTATGAAGATTGGTACTCTAACCAGGACACATTTGAAAAATTGATACACGCCAATCAAAATTTATCCGAGATTGAGAAATTCCATTATTTACGTTCTTTTCTCAAGGACAAGGTGACTGAAATAATAAAATCTATTGAAATTACTACTGATAACTACAAAGATGCCTGGTGTGCTGTTAAGGAACGGTTTAATAACAAACGGTGGATACTACAAAAACACATTAGGGCCATATTTGAAATTATATCATTAATAAAAGAAAATCATATTCAGTTGCGTGAATTGTTAGACGCACTTTTAAAACATTTACGCGTCCTTAAGGCTATGAAGAGACCCAGATGCTCGGGATGATTAATCGTTCATCTTATCAAAACTTGACCCAGTCACTAGCAAGGCCTGGGAAACGAGCATTCCTGACAGGGAAATTCCTACTTTGAAATCTGACTGATTTTCTTTCAAAACGTTGCCACGCGCTTGAAGCAATTTTTAGTAAACTTTCAATCAATCAATCTATTAATTCTTCCAAGATCGCTACAAAGTTAAAGGCTTCCGAACAACCGGAAAGTAATTTCGTTTTTTTTTATGAAAATGAAAGACGATTTTCCTACTTTCAAATGATCATGAACGGTCGAATTCGATAAATTTAATCTCTCAGCGATCTCACAAGTTGTTATTCGCCGGTTTGCATCAATTAATGCCTTTATTGTGTCTTCATTAGCTTCAACTGGCCTTCCAGAACGTGGTGCATCTTCAACATCAAAATTGCCGGATCGAAATTTTGCAAACCAGTTTTGGCACTGGCATTCTGTCAATACATCTTCTCCATACACATCGAATAATTTTTTTCTTGCTGAACAGCATTTTTACCTTTTCGATAGTAAAAAAGTAAAATATGCCGAAAATGCTGCTTTTCACTTTCCATATTTGATAAGGCACCAATCAAAAACTACTGCGTAGAATCAATCGAACTTTTTTCACAAGCAAGCCTTGCTATATATCAGCTGTCAAAATATATAATGATTATGCGGCTTAAGTGTGAAGTTGGCTGTGAAAAAATACAATAAGTTCTCTGTTGGGAAAAAACGAAATTACTTTCCGAACAACCTAATAATAATAATCAGATCTCTTTGTGCCGTGTATTGTTAGATAACGAGTCTCAGATGCATTTTATTACGCAGGATTTTGCTAACAAATTGTGCCTCAATAAAAGGCAGATAGAGATATCTATTTCCGGTGTAACTCATGGACTATTCAAGCCAATAGTCAACTGTCGTGCGTATTAAGTCGCGGTTCAATAATTTTAGCTAGTGTAGAATGTGTCATTTTATTAAGAATTACTCAGTAATTACTTAGAAATTCATATCTAAGCAAAATATAACTATATCTAATAATTTAAAGTTGACTAATCCTGATTTTAATGTTCCCGCTGAGGTTGATATATTAATAGGGGCCTAAATATTTTGGAAGCTTATTTGCGCAGGCCAAATTAAGTCTTGTAGAAGTCAACCTTTGCAGAAGACTTTCTTGGGATGGATTTTATCTGATCTGACCCTAAGAATTGCTACAAATTACAGTTCTTCGATCACCAGTTGCTTAGCTGTAACGGAAGATTTAAATCATGTCCTCAACTGTTTTTGGGAATTGAATCACACGATATCCTCATCGAATTTCTCTCCAGAGCACCAAGCTTGCGAGAACTTATTCAAAGATATTGTCAAACGCAACAGCGACGGACGCTTCATAGTCCAGTTGACAAGCTATCTAAACTTGGAGACACCGAGCAAGCAACCATTCGCCATCTCAAATGTTTAGAAAAACGCTTTATAATCTCTCCTAAGATGCATGTAGAATACAAACAATTCTTACAGGAGTACATACAACTCGGTTATATGCGCTAAGTAGCTTATCCTACAAAAGGCAACAGTAAAACATATTATTGGGTGTGTGAATATGACTCCGCCCTTTTTTGTGAAAATGAAATACATTTGCTTGTTTAAAAAATGAAATAATTATTTATTCAAAGTATGCTCCATCTGCAGCTACAACTTTCGCCCATCTTTCAGGCAATTTACGGATTCCTTGCATGAAGAAGTCCTGGTCTTTTAAGGCAATTATTAAGCCAAATTTTGATGCTTTCGTAAGAAGTAAATCGCTCTCCTGTAAGATCTGACTACATCGTCCGGAATAAGTAGTAATCTGAAGGAGCTATGTCTGGCGAATATAGAGGGTGGAGTAGCACTTCCTAGTCCTGTTCATTTAAATATGTTTTCACGACTTTTGCAGTATGCGGTCTGGCGTTGTCATGTTGAAAAATTAATTTGTTATGCCTATTCACCCATTCTGGTCGTTTTTCTTCTATAGCTACCTTCAAACGCATTAGTTGTCTTCGGTAAACATCGCCAGTGATAGTATCAGACGGTTTCAGCAACTCATAGTGCACAACACCTTTCTGATCCCACCAAATACAGAGCATAACCTTGGCTTTTACAATGAATATTTTTCTTTGGTTGTAATGGGCCGGCTTCACCTGACTTTATCCAGGCTTTTTTGCGTTTTGGATTCTCATAATATATCCATTTTTCATCTCCAGTAATTATTCGATGCAAAAAACTTTTTCTTTCTTGTCTTTGAAGCAGCATTTCACAAATGATTTTTTGACGTTCGATGTCTGTCTTTTAATTCATGTGGAACCCAGTTACTAGCTTTTTGAACCATTCCTATTGCTCGCAAACGTTTTGGAACAGTTGATCGATCGACATTTAATGTTGCCAATTCTGATTGTGTTTGACAACAATCTTCAGCCAATGATTCTTCCAATTCAGCGTCTTCAAATTTTTTGGGTGGTTTTCCATGTTCTTTGTCCTCAATGTCAAAATCATCGTTTTTAAATCGTCGAAACCATTCTTTGCAAGTTGTATTTGATGGAGCATGCTCACTATAAATATCCACAAGCAAATGATAAGTTTTCGCTGCAATAAAATAGTGCAATAAAACTTCCCGCAAATGATGTTTATTTGAAAAATGTTTATTGGAATAAAACCCGACATTTTCAATGCGATAAAAATACTTGTTGTTTATGCTTCAACCGTATGTCACACACTGCGTTTGACAGCTGACACAAAGTACTATCGAATACAAGTATTGACATTTTAATGTACACGCGTAAGCTGTGACACTAGCGAACCTATTGGAAAGGGCAAAGTCATATTCACACACCCAATACCTGTCGCATCACGTAGTGTAAGAAAACAAGTACTTCCATCAAGTTTTGGCCGGTATTCATAGTCAGATCTTATATTCAAGACGTCTCAAGTACGGTCTTAAGAAGTCATAAACCAATCAAAAGGCTGCATTAGCATCTTAAAACACTACTAAAATACTACAGGGCGATTTTGAAATAAGACTCGACTATGAATACCGGCCTTAGAGTGGTTTTCGATGGTTCTTGCAAAACAACTACAGGAATTTCATTGAATAACATTGGTTGTGTGGCCCTACACTTCCAGATAATCTATTCTCAATATTGACAAGATTTCGCATGTTCAAGTATGCCATGACTGCGGACGTGGCAAAGATGTATAGACAAATTTTAACTTCGATTCCAGTCAAACTTCTCTTCAATGCATTCTCTGGCGTGATTCTGTGCACCAACCGATTCAAACGTTTGAACTCCTGACTTTCACATATGGCATCTGTTGCCTTCCTAACTATTCGCGCTCTTAGGAAATTAGTTGAGAACAACTCCGATAAGTATTCAATTGGAGCCAGAATAGTTTTGAATGACTTTTATGTCAATGACTTGGTCACTGGCGCAGACACTTTGCAAGACTTTAGCCATCAAGGATGAAACATGTCAATTGCTACTCGAAGGTAGTTTGGAATTACGAAGATGGTCTTCTAACATATCAACTTTTCGAGATAACCAAGCTTTTAATCCTGAAAAGGAATTCGTATTATCTTCCAACAAAGAATGCGAAACAAGGGCACTAGGTCTTATTCGGAACTGTACCTACGATTATTTCAAACCATTGGCAATACAAAAAAGAGTATATTATCAAGAATCACCTTGGTCTTCGATCCTTGGTCTTGGACTTCTTAGTCCTGCGACAGTGCCAAAATCATTATGCAAGATCTCTGACGTTTCAAACTTGACTGGGACGAATCCATTGGACTTAAACACTAAATGGAGACGTTATGAATCTGAATTTCCAATCTTGAAGGATATAGCCATACCACGACGAGCCATCGCGCTGGATGAATCCATTTGCAGCTCCATGACTTTGCTGACGCTAGTGAGCAGGCTTATGGCGCGTGTGACTATTTACGTGCTGCTGGTGCTGACGGAAACACTTCTGTCACATTGCTTTGCTCCAAAAATCGCGTTGCTCCTCTAAAGAGTCTATCTATTCCGCGTCTGAAATTGTGTGCAGCTTTTTTGTTGGCGCAGATCAGCAAGATCTTGAAGTTCCTAACTCACAAGACAACATCTATTTATCTTTGGACTAATTCCATTATCGGTTTAGCTTGGCTGCAATCACTTAGCCGTACTTGGATGCCATTTGTTGTCAACCGTGTTGGTGAAATCCAACAGCTGACCGCCATACAAGATTGGCACCATGTCAGTCAGGACAATCCAGCTGATCTTCTCTCCAGAGGTATATCACCAGTTTCATTACTTTAGGCTCACCTTTGGTGAGCAGAGCCAGGCTAAAATTTGACAAGAAACAATGGCCTCAGTTTCCATATATCATCAACAAGCAAGATATTCCTGACCTCAAATCCGTTGCCTCAGTCGTTACTATACAGCAATCTATTGATATTTTCGAGCGTTTCTCGAGTCTTATGAAACTTGTTCGGATCGTAGCACACATTTTTCGATTTTTTAACAAGTTAAAACAAAGGATCAAGTCTACTCAAGAGTTTCAATCTAATAATTCTCTTACTGCTATTACACCTGAGGAAATAGATCACGCAATTAAGGTTCTGTTAAAGATAGACCAAAAATTGCATTTTTTTATGGAAATGACATTGCTTTTCCGCAAACAGAATCTCAATAAAAATAGTCCGATCTTATGATTAAATCCTTTCATCGACGAAGCAGGAATTTTATGGGTTGGTGTCGGCTCAAATTATTACATCTCCCTTACATCGCTAAATATCCTGTATTATTGCCCGGCAATCATCCACTCTCTCACCTTATCGTCATATACGAGCATGAGAGACACTTTCATGCAGAACCGCAGGCTACACTATTTGCAGTTCGAAAAAATTATTGGTTTTTAGCTGTAAGGAACGTTGTCCAAAAATTACAATAAATTACACGCAAGTGCATCGTTTGTTTTTGAAGCTCACATAGGTCGGCCTCAATGCTAATGAGGAATCTTCCCAAATTCAATCCAGAATCACAACTTCTGAGCGACCTTTCGAGAAATGTGGGGCCGACTACGCGGGTCCTGTTTACTGTAAAGAAAGATCAAGAAAAACGGCTAAGCTACTAAAGTTAACACTTTACATTGCAATATTTGTTTGCTTTGTCTCAACTGCTGTTTATATTGAACTCGCGACCGATCTAACTACTCAGGCATTTTTGAATGTTCTGAAGCGCTTTATTTCCAGGCGAGGATGCCCAATTATTCACTCAGACAATGGTTCGAATTTCAGAGATGCTGAACGAGAATTACACAAATTAGCTGCATTGTTCAAAAACCAAGAAAGCCATCAGCAAATTGTTGACTACGTGTTTATTAAGGGAATTAACAGGTGCTTTATACTTCCTAGAGCGCCTTATCATGATGAACTTTAAAAAGCAGCAGTCAAAGGAACTAAACGTCATCTTCTTCGAGTGACGAAAGAAGCACATCTAAAATATAAAGAGCTGGAAACTCTAATTGTCCAAATCGAGGCGATTCTTAATTCTCGTCCTCTCACACCCATGTCATCTGATGCTACTGACCTCATATCCCTTACTCCAGAGCACTTCTTGATTGGAGCTACAATACATTAATCGCATATCCTGAACCATCACTGGAAAGACTACCGGCTACCAGGCTTTCACGCTGGCAACATGTGGAACAAATACGACAACACTTTAGGCAAAAGTGCTCAAGAAACCTTCATCATTTCCAACAGCGGATTATAAATAGATGATTAAGAAAAATCCATTGCGTGTCGGACAGATGGTCTTTCTAAGAGAGGATTCTACATCATCCTTAACATGACCTCTCGTTAGGATTCTTGAACTACATCTCGGTAATGACAATGTCATTCGTACAGTCACAGTATGTACATTTAATGGTATTTATAAGCGTCCTATTACACGTCTATGCATTTTTTCTTTTGATTATTAGAATATTATCTTAGTACACTATGCTATCATTTCTGCGTTCATTTAAGTTTGTTATGCTTATATTATATTTTGTTGAAAGCCTACGTTTTCAAGGGCGGTTTATACGCGCTACGCACGTTCTTATTCGAGCGCGTGTCTCTACATTCTATGCCTGCCAGGTCCTCTATGCAGCACAGACCTATCTAGTTCTGTTCACAGGCAGAGGGTTGCCTACACTGTTACGCGCGGCTGTTACGCCGTACTCTCGAGTACGTTCGTCTTGAATCAATAACGTTACCGCACGTTTTTGTAAAAGGTTGAAATATACACTGATTTCAAGATTACGTAACACAGTTTTCAATCATTTGGGTCTTCGAGCTCATAATCAAACATCATCCATATCAGCAATCTGTATAAAGGCCACAAAACCACATCAACAAGAAAATCATACATAGCGTAACAGGCACAAGTCTTCACAGATGAAAATACATTCAATCAATGCGTTTTGAATAAAAATAAGTCAATTATGAAATTTTTCACGCGAACTTGATTTTATCTAACAATCACGTAATTTTTCCACTAGAATAAAATCGTGAAAAGTGAAAAAATTTGCAATATTCATAATAAAATACCTTTATTTAACATGTATAATATACTATTATCACTTTCTCTTTATATTTTAAATATAAAATTTAATAAAATATTATTAAATTATTTTATATTATTTTTATATTATTTTATAATTTGATAAAATTTGTGTTAACACAACAATTTTAATCAATCACGTAATGTTACGAAACAAAAGTCACTAGTAAGACAGTGCTAACCACATTGTTTTTAAAAGGGAATTAATATGCGTACAATATGTTTATCTTTCACTTTTAACCATCAACTAATTTGATTAAAAGAGAAAAGTGCGTATTTTACTAAATATGTAGTAACTTTCATGCTTTGTGACTTCATGCGCATGTGCTTGATTACTCTTCGAACCAATCAAGTGCACGAAATTCAAAGATTAATATTTCTATAATTGTTTTGTCGCATATGGATTTCAACTAAAAGGAGTGCATAGTCGAAATTCATAGTCGTCAATTAACGCTTAATATTTCAATTCGCGGGCCAGAGTTACGCTTATTTCTGCCAGATTCTTTCGTTTCAAAAACACATTGAAGCCTAATTTCATCGATTTTTGAGCTGTGGAAGTATTTTGTATAATTATCTTAAATGAATACAACACAGAAGCAAAAAGAAATAATGCTTCAATGGATAAGATTACATCCATAAGTAGTGAGAGAAAGATTACGTACAAAAGGAGAAAGTCGAAAAGAAATGGTACATATTATAAACTTTGAGAGAAAATATTATTATTTTATATATAATTTTTTAATTTTTTAGAAAGACCTATTGGAAGATTTTGGCACATACAATAAACATAGCTGACGTTGGGCCTATGAAAGCTAATGTAGAATGGTTAAAGATTGATTAATTTCTTTCTTTATCAGACATTGGGCAAGTTCAAGACGGTAAAAGCGGCTAGGCATGCTTACCGAGCGATTGAATATGATTGATTGGATCTATAAAAATCAATTATGCTCATTTGCTCGGCAAGCAGGCTAGCCGTTTTGCCAACTTGAACACGCCCATTGGCACATGTACGCACAAAGACACAGATTGCTTTGCTATATCTTTTCATGTCTTCTTCTCATTTGTTCTCCTATATGTGACTTATTCGGATATTATGGCATTTGTGTCTCTGTGTATACCTGACATACCATTAAATCTTTTGTATAATGTTTATATAACTTGAATGTTTTGTACAATATACTAAATATATAAATTTATTTCTTACTGTACAATAATATTATATTAGGTGTAGTAAAAAGTCATCGCGTTTTTTTAAAAGACATCTATCAGTAAAAACCGCAATTACTTTCTTACCAACAATATAAATATATCTTGATAGAGTAAAATTTCAGCTTTAAAAATCTCTTTTTTAAATTATACGATACGACAATTTTTAATGGAGTTATGAGCAATTAAAGTCAAAATAATTCTTTTATTTAATCCGCGATAACTCAGTAATCAAAAGTCGTAGGAATATTTAAAAAAAAACGATTTTGTAGGGAAAGTATCAAGCTTTCACGATAGGTAATCGAAAATTTTCTCAAATTCGTTTTGGACACGTTACAAATCCACAAAGTGAGAAGAAAATTTTTCGTCTTTTTCAGCTCGTAGTTTTTGGTATGTAAAAATTATCAAACTCATATAAACTTAAAAAATGTGATAAGCTTTTAAAAGTAGAGATTTCAAGCTTTAAAACCCTTTTTTTAAATTTGAATTTCATTCATTATTGACGAAGATATTGTATATACAACTTTGAGCTAAAAAATACGCGATGACTTTTTACTACACCTAATATACTAAATTTTGTACAATATATTAAATATTAAACAATTCAGGAGCATATAACCAACCTTCGATGTTAATAAGTCATACATTATAATAAACAATTACAAAATGTAGACGTTTCGGTCACCATTTGACCATCCTCAGTACAATTATAATAAACATTAAAATTATTTAAATCTGAAATACTTGAAATAGTAATCTTAAATTTAATACACAACAGAATCTCGCTTATTGTTACTTATTGTATGTAACAGTATCGCCTCTACAAGTATGCAGTTAATAAACAATAATTTTACAAAATGTTTGTAGCATTAATATTATAATGTTCAAATTCCTCTTGTAATTATTTTATGGAATCCAGTATGACATGATTTT
>NW_017305815.1:1528-5825 GCF_001594115.1 Trachymyrmex septentrionalis | reverse complement strand
AAACCTTACTGGAAAAATTCAAATGGGAAATTTTTGATCACCCACCCTACTCTCCAGATCTCGCACCAAGTGACTTTTTTCTTTTTCCTAAGTTAAAGGAAAGTTTGGGTGGCCATCACTTCAATTCAAATGATGAAGTGAAAGACTTTGTTAAATTATTCTTTAAAAAACAGGGCACGGATTTTTATAAACAAGGTTTGTCAAAGCTTCAGAACAGATATAAAAAATGTATTCAAGTCCAAGGGGACTATGTAGAAAAATAGTTTATAAGTCAAACAATAAATACATATGTTACTTTAACCTAAAAATTGTGTTTTGCTTTTTTCCCGGAGCAGGGAAACTTACTTTTTGAACACCCCCCTCGTAATATACTAAATATATAAATTTATTTCTTACTGTATAATAATATTAGGTCAATCAGAAAGTTCCGTCCGTTTAGCGGCGAGTAACTGTAGCTAGAACTGTCGATAACTCTGATATCTAAACCAAACTTAATTTTTTAGTTTTATTATCTGTCAATAAAATTTAGTATGTAAAGGTATATGTTCTCATTAATAACATTGCTTTTTACTGCATCGAAAATGTCGACATTTGGACCAAATAAGCGTCATTTGCGCGAAGTGTTAATCTTTTGCTTCAAATGGAAGAAAACTGCAGCTGAATGCTTGTAGAAGTTTATAATGATAGTGCTCCTTTCGATAAAACATGCAGAGAATGGTTTTGACGCTTTAAAAGTGGTGATTTTGATGTGAAGGACAAAGAGCGTTCTGGACAACCAAGAGCATTTGAAGATGAAGAATTACAGGCATTGGTGGATGAAAACCCGTATCAAATGCAAAAACAATTTACAGAAGCATTAAATTGTGTTCAATCTGTTATTTCCGATCGTTTGAAAGCCTTGGGAAAAGTCTACAAGGAAGGAAAATTGGTTCCATATGAACTGAAGCCAAGAGACATTCAAAGGTGAAAAATCATCTGCGAAATTCTGCTTGCTAGGCAATAAAAAAAGGGGTTTTTGCATCGAATTGTGACTGGCGATGAAAAGTGGATCTATTTCGATAACCCCAAACGCCGAAAAACCATTTGTGATTCAGACGAACTATCGACATCAACGCCAAAGCGGAATATCCACAGAGAGAAGACAATGCTCTGTATTTGGTGGAATCAGAAGGGTGTAGTGTACCACGAGCTGTTGAAATCTGGTCAAATAGTCACAGGGGATCTCTACCGAGAACAAATTATCCGTTTGAGCTGAGCATTGCACGGAAAACGACCAGAATATGAAACGAGACAGCATAAAGTGATTTTGCTTCATGACAACACTCGGCCTCACGTCACAAAACTTGTCAAGGAAACGTTAGAAGCACTTCGCTGGAAAGTGCTATCCCATGCGGCTTTTTCATCAGACTGTGCCCCTTCCGACTATCACTTGTTTCGATCGATGGCACACGCACTTGCAAAGGAACACTTCAATTCTTATGAAGACATCGAAAAATGGATCTCTGAGTGGATAGCCTCCAAAGATGAGTCATTCTTTCGCCGCGGAATTACTGCCCGAAAGATGGAAAAAAATCATCGCTAACGATGGACAATATTTTGATTGAGGTATTTTTCCATTTTGTTTTTTAAATAAAACCGTACTTTTTGCGAAAAACAGACGGAACTTTCCGATTGACCTAATACTTATACCATATACTAAATTTTGTACAATATAACTAAATATTAATTAATTTTTTACTATATAATAATATATAACTGTATATAACAATAATTTTAATATGTTAAATACTTGGACACAGACATGAAAAGATTGGAAGATGTATGTCCTAAAAAAAGAGACGAAACGAAGAAATAATGCTTTAAAAACAGGTGGAAGATCAACAAAGATATCCTTCTCCCTTTTAGAAGAAGAATTATTATTCCAGAATTTATTACTCTAGAAGCAGCGGGTTTACATATTATTCCACAAGGAGGATTTGATGTGTGCGAAAGTGTCATAGAACTAGATCAGGATAACATACATCCGCAAGAAATACATGTTGAGGAATATGAAAATCAACCGCAGAAAAGATTTTGTAAAAACTATCAGTTTTTAACACTAATACAGGTATGGCATTTATAACATTATATTTATTGTTATGTTTTCTAATTTGTTTAAGAAAGAAGTAGAAGTATTACCTCGCAAACACAATAGAGTAGTAAGCCTTAAGTCTCAAAGAATTGACCAATCATAATCGATTATTCTTCTCACATTCGACTATGATTGATCAATTTTTTAAGGCTTAAGGCTTCCTACATCTATTGTGTTTGCGGACTAATAAATTGTATAATAAATAAAATTCTATATATATATATAATATATATGAAACTAGTTACAAATGTAAATGAATATGTTTTTATTTCAGGATTGACAACACAATCATTGCCGTCTAAGATGACTTATATTCAAGAACAAATATTAAAACCACGATCATGTTGCCTACGACTATTCCTATTCAAGAACAAAAATCAAAGACACAATCATCATCAAATGAAATGGTTATTCAGAAAGAAAAATTAATCTTGAAGAAAAATGAGTTAGTTATCCAACAGCAACTTTTGGAAGTATAGCAATACTGAAATACAGCAAATAAGGAGCATAATAGATACATTTGATCATTTGGAATAAGATCCCAGAAAATATTCATATTATAGATCTATATTAATAATCATTACTTGAAAGTTGCTTTTGGTAAGATATTTGAGATATTTATAGCGTTTTCGGCCCTACCAGGTTTGCACCAACTTGGGTTAGAAAATGCTTCGCTATTGTTGACGTTACACGCTCTACCAATAGGAGAGCACGAAACATCATTACTTTAACACAGGGTTAGAGCAAACTCGGGCCGAAAACACTTGGATTTGAATGTAGACTATAGAATTAAATGTGAGTTCCACTAAATCGGGATTATATGTATATTGTTGCATATATTATGTAACAAATAAAAAACTAACTCTAAATTTAATTGCAAGTATAACATGATATAAGTTTCAAGTAGTGATGTATTAATAAAAGCCATAATTAAAGTCTCTTACTCTTATAATTCTTATGTGAATTTTTATTTATGTGTTGTCTGATATATTTTATGAAGTATATCAAAACTCAAGCACAGTACATACAGTAGCGCAACTCTCTGTCGGCACCTTTAATGTTAGTGTTGACCAAAATGGAGTGCGCATGCGTGAAATAAGCAAATTACCTAGCGTTGCCATGGTTATCACCTAAACTTCTTTCTCTTTTCATCCTTTTTTCTCTCTGTCAAACTCACTAGATTTATTCGCGTTGCACTCCAAATGCGTTGGAATGAGTAAGAGCTATTATAGGAGCATATCAGAGCATGCAACGTGAAGAAACCTACTATTACAATGAAATAATCTGAATTTAATGAAAATTATTAAAAATAAATTATAAATATATTGAAAAATAAAGAGAAAATGTAGAAAATATAAATGTAGAAAAATATTAGGAAAAATATAAAATTACCTTCAAACATATATATAGAGAAATATTCAAATTAATTTTGATAATTATGACATATAATATACGTAAGATATAAAGCACTGCATGTTAAAATATTAAAAGGAAATGTTTTATTAATGAACAAAATGAAGAGATATTTTATTTTTTATATATTTCTATTTATTTTATATTTAATATATTCCATGTTATTCTGGAATTATCATTATAATCTTCGTATTCTCGGAGCAGACAAACAGCTCATCGACACCAAGCGATCAAAACACGAGCATACCTCGATCCTGTGCTAATCACGCTGTTTGTCTCAAATGGCACGCGATCCCCCTTGCGCAAATCCAGAAAACCGTCGATCGCGCACACGCTCCTTGTGAGAATCGTGAGTTCGCCACCGGATCCCGATCAATGTACATCAAATATCGCTCCTCACTCTTAACGCATCTTCGCGAAAGTTAAGTGTGAATGAATCGACTTGTCGTCGCGTATCACCTAACTGCCTACTATCACATAACGTGATCGGTATACGCGTACCGCGAGACCGCTCAGTGCGCGAGACTTACCGACGTTTCCGACAAGATTTGCCGGTCTGCTCGCAATACACTTTTTCGAACGCGAAATTATTCATCGTCGTATCAAGTGCGAATTACCTGTGCACTCATCGAACCGAACGCTTCAATTGTCGCAATATTATTACTACGAGCATCGCTTACCGCCTGCTTCAAATAAATCTGAATTCACACACACACACACACACACACACACACACACACACACACACACACA
>NW_017305815.1:0-1516 GCF_001594115.1 Trachymyrmex septentrionalis | reverse complement strand
CCACACACACACACACACCACACACACCACACACACACACACACACACACACACACACACACACACACACAACTCTATAATAAAATCTAACTTATTACAATCAAGAGAGTCATCGTTTATTACACGCCGCCTTCTAAATCTTTTTTACGAATAATACATAAAATTTTAAAGAATTTTACTTGGCGCCAATTTTGTTGATATCAAATCTTTTATACGAATGATATATATCATTAAAGTTAAATAAATAACAAGAAGCAGTACCATTTGTGTTTTACTTTTTAATTTAATAGAATTTAACTTTATTAGTTAAGATTGTAGCATCTGAGTTTTAATTTTTCATTTGATATATTAATTTTTTTCGAAGAGTAATAATTTTTGACAGAGAATTAAAGTTGCCATTACTTGAATTGGAATAAGAATATCCTTGAAAAATAATTATTAAAAACTACTATTAAAATTACTATTAATTGAGTTTGATACTTAGTATTGTATATACCAAGGGCCTAGTATATTCAGGGCGCGTGGCGCTCGGAAAGGTTAGAGTGACAATGATAGGAAAATAAAAGTCGTAGCTTGCATCATTGTCATTCAATTTTTTCTGAGTATTACGCGCCTTAAGCCAATCACGAACAGTTTAACTCAATTTGGCAACATTCTGATTATAGGCTCTCTATCACGGATCACTAAACGTACGTATAGAGATCCAATGGCTACGTTTAGTGCCCTTAGTCCGTGAACTATACGATGTCTTTGTTTAACCTACAGGATAAATAAGGACATTTATTGTATAGCCCGCGGTCTAAATACACAGTGTAAACGTAGCCAATGAGCAACGCGAGATTATTAGTTATATAATTTATATAAGTCATGCTAAATGTTATTTAATGTCAAATTGACTTAAACCGTTCGTGATTATCTTAGGGCGCGTGATACTCAAAAATTGAATGACAATGATGCAAGCTACGGTTTTTATTTTTCTATCATTGTCACTCTAACCTTTTCGAGCGCCAAGCGCCCTGAACCAATTAGCGTGTGATTCGAGTCAAATATCAAGTTGGCGATTCTCTGATTATAGGCTCTCTATAATCTGTATCACGATAGATGTCTTTGTTTAACTTATAGATGTCTTTGTTTAACCTATAGGTTAAACTAGGGCTGTGATTGGTTTATATTTTTTATGCGTTCGGAGAGATGCTATTAGCGCTACTTCTGTCATTCTATCTTCGTTGTTTATTAGACGTAATACAAGGATAACATATAAACTAAACTATATCTAGCAAGCATGCTATCAGCGCCATAATCGGTGTCATAAATCCCTATAAGATTTCCACAGAAAATAGACATGTGTGATGTGACCATGCATTACCAGCGCCACATTTACCTCAAAAATAATAAAAGGACAAATCCCTCACTCCGTAGCCGGCAACGACGTTTTTTAATCTTAATATAAAAGTTTCAAGTAGTATAGTAAGGCGGGTTCTAACCCATGGGGCTAGAGGGGAGCGCGGGGCGCGGG
>NW_017305814.1:0-455 GCF_001594115.1 Trachymyrmex septentrionalis | reverse complement strand
AAATAAAATAAATAAAATAAATAAAATAAAATATATAAAATAAATAAAATACATAAAAATAAAGTCAATAGGATAAAATAGAATAAATAAATAGACAGCTAAAACAATAAAGATACAATAGTACCTAGGTCAAAGAATAAATAAATGATAAAACTAGCAGAGAGGAGCCCCCGCCCCACAGTCGAGATATAAAATAAAATAAAATAAAGTAAAATAAAAATGTCAAAAATAAAAGAAATAAAACACAGTCAAAGAATAAAAACAAATAAAATAAAATAAATAAAATAAAAGTCAGACAAAATAAAACAAAATAAAATAAATAGATAGGTACGGGGCCCCTCTCTCAGTCTATGTTTAAAAGTGGGGGGCCAAGACGAACACAAAATAAGTTACGCGACACTCACACTCACGGACCGCGACGCGCCGCATTTTGATTACTTATCTCCTCGGCGTCC
>NW_017305813.1:0-209 GCF_001594115.1 Trachymyrmex septentrionalis | reverse complement strand
CCAAACAAAAAGAAAATTGAGTACGAAAATAGTACGTGAACATATTTCAGATATCAACAAAAAAAAACAGACTCCATCTGTCATATATAAAAAAAACGGACTCCATCTGTCATATCCGATCACCGTATTAATTTCAACTGTAATATAATTTCAGATAGAATGAAGTAAAGATTTTAGATAGTGATTCTTTCTACAATAAGAAATTGATT
>NW_017305812.1:0-420 GCF_001594115.1 Trachymyrmex septentrionalis | reverse complement strand
TGGTAATGGAAATAGATTTCTTTTGTTACTTCCAACCCATTATAGTGAAAAATGCTATCCAACAATAATTTTTGTATGTATCCTTTTATTTCTATTTCTACTTCAGTGCCTGTATTTCTGTTTAATATATTGAACTTATAGATGCTAATAAAAGTCTAACAACATTAAGTGGATTGATAATCATGTCTAAAAATGTTAAACATTGTTTTGTATCGCAATATAAAAACAATTTAATCTATACAAATATATATAAATTTAATCTATACAAATTGTATAGATATGATTATGACAGAACGACTGCACTGATTGAACGTAAAACTTCTACGTTAATATCCTTGTCCATTTATTATAATTATCTTGAATGTATATATGTTATAAACTTATATTACATAGTTATTCCTATCTTCTATTTCAAGAAAC
>NW_017305811.1:1377933-1382227 GCF_001594115.1 Trachymyrmex septentrionalis | reverse complement strand
CTAGAACTGTCGTACAGCATCTTAAGACTTTACTTAAGACAATCTTATGACTTTAATCGTTATATTAATAAGTTGTCGCAAATTACTAATTAATAGTAAATATGATTTACTATTAATGTGATCTAATAGTTGTTAATATCTCTTTCCGCGTTTATCAATATTTTATTAAACATTGATTTAGAAAAATTTGTGTTCTCGTATGTTTCGACACTTTTGTATAATCCCGTATTACTAATTTATTAATTATGCTTCTATATTATTACTTTTATTATATTTTGAACAGCATTTCTAATTGTATATTGTATTGTAAACAATTATTATAATTGTATTTGAATTGTATAAAAGATTACAATAAAAGATAATATTAAAAAAGTTATTGCAATATAATTAATGAAATACAATAAAATAATTAGACATAAAAATACAAAAATTAATTAAAAATATACTTACATGCAAAAACGAGCTATTAAATTTATTAGTATTTTATTTTTTTTGCTGATGAGTATATTTACAAGAAAAGAGGACCGTCGATAAAATCGACGGGGGTGGTGGAGGGCTTCTAGCTCGTTTTTGTTAAGTTTAACCTTAATTTAACGATATGATTGAAAAGTTTGAAAAAATGTATTCAAAGATCTCTATAATTGTTAGTGATTATAAAGATTTTGGAATATACTTACATTATACTAGTAATTATGTTTGCTAAAAACGGGCTAAAAATTTGCATAAAAAATATAACTTCGTAATTCCATTTTTATGCAGACGCGTATTATAAGATAAAATTCGCTAAATTAACTTGTTTGAATATTCAATTTCATTTATTAAAATTCAACAACTTTTATTTGTATAGTAGATGCAAAATTAAAATTTTCATTCAAGGATTCATTAATAAACACATTGTATTATTAAAAGATGTGTTAAATAAAAGTGTAAAGATTCTTATGGTAAAATTGGAATTTGGATTTTCTTGAATTATACGCGAATTTTGTGTTGTAATAGGCATGCATTTTGTATACGAGATATCTTATACTATAAGCAAAATGTATAAGCAAATATGTTGTACAAATGTGTAAGCAATTTATTTTATATTAAAAATATTTATTTTTATTTTTTATATTGTATTATATTTTATTATATTGTATTGTTTCTTATTATTTTGTATATTATAATATCTTCCTTTATATTCTATATGTAATTAAACATAAAAACATTCAAATCCAGCAAGCCTCAAGTTACATGTAATGTACCTCTTAACTGTAATTTGCCATACAAGAATATAACTATAATACGTGTTACATTACAATTAATTGTTTCACGTAACTTAAGTGTTTGGTAAGAAAAAGAGAACCGCTGTTAAAAATTGGTGGGAGTGATGGAGGGCCTCTACAGATTATAATTCGTTTTTATTCATTTAAATTTTCTTTATAACTTTAAATTAATTGTAATTTGTTTACAATTAGAATTCCAATTTTATTCAACGGCTTGCAAATATATTTGAAAATTGCGTACGTGCGTGCATGTGTATATGCATATATGAGTATGAGAAATATCATATGAGGAACAAAAAAAGTGAGATTTAATTTTACTTTTTTTTTGGAGTGGGATTTCACTACTTTAAAGTAAAATTTTATTCAAAAAGTGAAAATTGTCACTCTTTTCAAGAAGTGAAATATTTTCATTCCTCTCCAAAAATGGTCGTATTTTTACTCTCTTAGAGTGAGATTTCATTCAAAGAGATTTAAAGGGATTTAAGTCCTAAATTTTTTCCAAATCAGCAGATAACATTTTTAAAATGTTTATATTTATTTATTTTTTAAATATTCATTTGATAATTATTTAACATTAATTTAATATTTTACATTAATTAATTAGTAAACAGTACGCGTTACCATCTATTTTTCTTGACTCAATGCTCGCCACGCTGCGGAAACTGCACATACAGAAACTATAAATTTTCAATAATATTTTGTCGTACATGTATGGTATAAACATGTACACATATACACATAGGCACATATAATAGAAGGAAGGGAAAGAAATAAAAATATATAAAGCACGTTCATAAAAATATCCGCTTTATGTTTTCAACTTTTCGTGTCCCATTCGATATATACGACACAATTATAATAACAAATATAACCAAGGCCTGTTTATCTTTCAACATGTTTTAGAACTTTCAACTAATTTTTAGGAATAGACATGACCCTGAATGTAAATGTATGACAGTATTATATTAAGTACCGCAGTAAATCGCGGATTTACATTTCCAGCGATCTGATTCTAAATTAATATTCCTAGAGAGATCTCTTCTCTCTCTCTCTCAAGGAAAATTCGATTTACATATACAACTTGATTTAAATATGTTACGAATTTATAAATATATTAATATTTAACAAAATAATGAACATAAATCTTAAAAGTAAAAAGCAAATTAAAAACGTTTTATTAGGTACTAAACTCAGTTTCCGCGGTTTTTTGGCTTAAAAAACTCATTTAAGCCAAAATGGCTTAAGATCCACTTTTTATCATCAGTCACAATGCGCCACAAAAAATTCTTTTTTTTCTGTCTAGCGAGCAGAGAAATAGAGATGTTTGAGCGATTCGCAATGTCATTTTTAATTAATTGTGGTAACCATTTTCCTTCCTTTTGAATCTTTTCCATTGCACGTAGACGTCTGGAAATAGTCATCGGAGTAACATTTAATGCTGCAGATAATTCTTGGAGCGATTGAGTTGAGTTTTCGTCCAATAATGCTTGCAATTCGATGTCTTCAAACTTTTCCTGTTGACTTGAGCATTTTATAATGTTGCACGACCACTATTCTTAAATTGTTAAAACCATTCTTGGCATGTTCTTTTCGCTGGAGCACAATTGCTATAAGTTTCGAACAAGCAATTTATGAGCTTTAGCTGCAGTTTTTTTCAAATCAAAGTAATGAAGCAGCACATATCGATAAAACAACATTTCACGTTCCATGTTTAATAAAAATGGCACTATTTGCTTAAATAAATCTTTTCGCACTAAATTTTATTGACAAATGTCTAATCTCTAACATGCCGCCAGTTTCAGATGTCAAAGTAAATTACACCTATAACTAGCGTCATCTAAATGTGAGCCACAGAAATTAAGTTTATCTAATATATAGTTCAAGAAGAATGATAATTCTAATACAATAGCATCGCATAATATCGCGAGAGGACACATATTATTAAGTTTATTGCACCGTTATTTATAATTCGGTTGCTTATCTAAGAATAAGATTACAAATCGCGCAATAGAAAAGTATTCCCATTGTTCGCAAGTTGGGATTCTCATACCAAGAAAATATTCAGTATGTGTCATGGGAAAAGAAGAAAATGGAATTGTTTCTCTAAATGTCTACGGAAAACTAACGACTACAAAATTAAAACGCATCAAAAAAGCAATCGTATCTTTGATCGCATTCTTCGCGTTAGAGTTATAACATTGCGCAATATCGTGGAACGTTAAGATGAGCAATTATCCTAATAGAAATGAATGCCTCACTATGTCTCATTAAGAAAAAAAAAGAAAAGGTGTCAAAAAACGAAAAATGTCTTACTAATGTTGAATTAATTGGTAGACAACTAAAATGGAAGAGGATTGAGAAATCTGCAATTTAATGAAATGATTTAATTAATTGATTAATAAATTCGTTAAAATATTATGATGGAAGAAACTCAGATGTACTCATTCTTCTTAAGACAAATTTCGTATTCTGTTCAGACGTCATATTTAAAATATTTACGCCGCAATAATTCCATAAGTAATATATTGAAATATCAAAATCACAAGCGTGTCTCTCTCTCAAAGTCTTCTAGTACAATATATTTCAATTTCAAAAAATTCTGATTTTTTAATTCGCGAGTGTACTATCTTAATTAATAAAAATATGTAAAAATGATTTCTAAAAGAAAAAAACGTTAGTATTCGAAGGAAAAAAAACTTGTAAAAAAGAAAATGTTAAAAATAGTACGTATGAAATTAATACATCCTTGCTTACATATTATACACTTATATACATAAAAATAACATATTCTATACAATGTCTAGTATATGTAAAATTTTTTTTGTCAGATCCTTGTAGGAACAAAATTATAATTTTCTTAAAAATAGTAAATGGCTATTAAATCTTGAATTATTGCACTGTGATTATTAATATGACATGTTTTTGCTAAATAATAATGCAAATGATACTCATCGAGTTTTCTTGTCCATTCAGATAATATGTTTTGTAAGAGACTTATGCTAGACAATTACACTATGTCGATCTTATAA
>NW_017305811.1:1366951-1377833 GCF_001594115.1 Trachymyrmex septentrionalis | reverse complement strand
TATATATATATATATATGTAGAACGCATTTGTTCCGCTCATTTTTATGTAGCAACATATAAAGAGCATTTGTGGATGTAATCACTTTTAGGCTATTTATTGCAAAAAAAGGGAACTAAAATCTAACATAGTTCCACGCTGAATTTAATATCATCAATCAGCGAATATAAGCTTCATCAGTATTCAAGAGTGTATTATATACGAGTTTTTTATTGGTTGCAGCGTCACATTTTGCCGCGCAGCAAGCATTACACAATATGTTATTAATTAAAAAATTTTTTTTATATATTCGTAATTTCTTCCACCATGGAAAATATAAAGCATTTCAATGATAAACACGTGAACTTCATCTATCTGCGATTATTTATCACGTACACAACACATTGATATATGTAGATTAGAGTGTTCAAAAATAAATGAGAGATTAACTTTTTAATAAAAAAAGCTTTCATTTGGAAATAATAGCCTTTTATTTTTGATATATTTTTCGTAAAGTCCAAAGTATTATATTAACACTTTACACTCAATAAAATTTTTCATTAGAATTTGATGAATTTCTTACAGCTGACATAAAATGAAATATACATGAATCAACATTATAAAACTATTATATTTTTAGTTCGCCAATATTAAATATAAACAGTTGTCTCTCACTCGCTACTCGAATTGCTGTATTAAATCAAGTGATGATTGAGAGCCGCCATTCGAGTGCAAAGGATTAAAAGCAGAATTTTTTTTTTAAACAGTGAACTTTTTATAAAAAGGTGAGTACGTTTAATTTGCACATTTTCAATAACTTCGTTATTTTATTTAATCATCGACTAGCTAACTCTAATGAAAAAAAATTCTTATAGTATCTTATAATATTTTTAAAAATTTGTCATTTATAATTTATAAAAATTTCTGAAAAAGGCGTTAAATTTTATTGAGCAACATATTTAAAAATCTTATTCATATATTTTTGAACAATCTAGTACATTTGCAGATATAAAAGTATTTTCTTCCACTTCTTTCTTTTCTGAGAAATATAAAATAGATTTAAGAATAAAAAACACGCACAAACGCGTGCGCGCACACATACACACATGCACACACACAAACACACACATCTTCATATTTACCTTCCTTATTTTATCTATCATCGTATTCCTTCCAAATGTAGCCTCAACGATTCATAAATCGTAGACGCATAATGTAGTCTATCACGATTTATCCTTAGTCGTACTCACGTGAAGATTTATGGAAAAGAGCATGCCGCTCCTCCTCAGTAGACGGGACTTTTGAAATCGCGGACCTCACTGCTCTCGGCATTTTGCTTACTGTACTGAAGTCTCTGTTGATTCCATTACCACCGGAAATTCTAAAAAAATAAGCAAGTATTCATAATAGTTATTCAAAATAGTTATTCAAAATCTAAATGAGATAGTTTATAAACAAAAATACATAATATTTTGCTGCATTCGTTTAATTGTTAAATTTCTTATTTTCGATGTTAATATGCTTTAACTTGATATATTTTATTTTATATACAAATATGCTATATACAGTAAAACTTGTAGTTTCTTTAAAAAAAAAAAAAAAAAAAAGAAAAACAAGGGGATAGATAAGATTAATTTGATACATACACGACATCGGTCTTGCCGTCTTCGTCATCTGGTTCTATGTCATCGCTCGGTACTGTGAAATACGTATTTGCGGACGCTGGTCGGAATTTATAGCCTGTCAAAACAAAAAATGCGTAGGTTGCCATTTCCCGGAAGGTTTCGTCCAACCATTGGTAATCAAAGCGTACCGTAATCTATAAAAAAAAAAGACTGTTATCGAAACATGGTTGTGATTCGCGATTATTATAGGATTAATATACGCAAATCATTATAAATCACGTACCTTGAGTATGTACATTATAATACGAGTGAAGTATATGTAGAAAACTATCATAATGTAGAAATGTTTGAATAGCATGAGCTTGCGCAAGTTCATCGCCGCTTTATCATTCGTGCGAGCGACCTCCTCTAAGTGTCTAATACTCCACACTACCGGAAATAGAATTGCACCACAACACACCAAATCGATGAGTATAAACATGTCTCGTGAAGTTTCGCGACGTAAATTACCTACGTCGCTTTCCTCAATTATTATTTCAGCCACATTTGCCAACACCTACAGAGAAACACATTTCTGTTACTATATCATTAGTCTCATCATATATCAGGTGATTACATGTGCAATTTGCATTCTCTTAGCTTTCGGTATTCAATACCTTGACAATAAAAAGGAAATGTAATGCTTTCGAAGTTTCTACAAATACTTTCTATATAGGAGTTATGCGTTTTATATGGATTATCTCCATCAGATTCATTATTAAAATGTCTAAATTATTAAAGGGCATTCTAACAATGGATCTGGACACAGAGATAACGCGAAACAGATTCTGTATAAAAAAGAAATATTTTAAAATTTTGTTAAATTAATTTATTCCAAGTTTTTGGAAGAACAAAGTTTGTATTTGCATCTTTCAAGATTAATGTTAATGGTTTTAATTCTAATCGAAATATGTTGTTAAAAAACAATTAATTTTTATAAAAGATTGATTCCGATTGATTTTTTTACTGATGCAGAAAAATTTACTTAAACTATAAATAAGTAAAAGACAGCGATATTTACTTGCAATGGTATGACCAACATGAAGAGTTTCTTTTCCTTGTCTGAGAGAATGTGCTTTATAAAGTTCCATCCCGTACCAATAAGTACAATAGTAATGAAGAGAACAGCGCCTTTGAGCAGATGAGTAATGTAGTATAAAATCGCCCACGCTTCGACATGCTCACCCTTAGTTTGGATAAAGTGGTAATTTATACCGTGGAACAGCAATGAGAAAGACTTCAGGTACACCAGGACAGCCATTAAGTAGTGAATTTTAAATACAGAATGCCTGAATATCACGAAAGTAACATTTAAATTCTGTTCAACTCTGTTCTACTAATGTCTCGCGTATCTATGCCATTTCTCTTACTTGCTTTTATTAAGAATAAACACCCAGAAGCAGCCAGACAAGAAGAAAAGTAGCGCCATTGTAAAGTACAGAGCTGGCAACGGCATTTCACCGGCGCTGAGGAAGTTGTCGTTATTAATCTCTGCTATTTCCACCTACGAGAGAAATATTTCTTCATCGTGATGAACAATCGTCCAATCTCTAATTGTCCAATTTCTATAGATAATCTTACCGTGAAATCTACGAGTAGTGGTTCCTTGTTATTATCATAATTTTGACAGTTGTGAAAGTAGAGATTGTACAGGCCCTCCTCATCCTCGTTAGCGACATACATAACGAGGCTTGTATTGTACGATCTCTCGCCTGTGGACGTCGTCTCCATCGTCATCGGTAATCTGAGATGGGAGCACGCGTTGCTATCCGACCTCAGCCTCTGGTCAACGCCGCGAACGACGGCCTTTTCGACCACTGCACAGAAGAATCACAGGTTTTATTAAAAATAATTTTACTGTAAAATAATACAAGTATTTTTTTTTTAAGTATACAGTTTAACATTTCAAGAATTAATTTTTGAGAAATCATTTAAATCATAAAGGAAAATTTATATGAATATGTATATGAGCACAAAAGTCTGATTTAAAAAATTCAGTGTTAAAAATTCTACGAAATTATCGTTTTTTATTAACTGCAATTTCTAAACGAAAAGAACGAAGTTGCTACACTGCTATAATTACTAGAATGTTCTATGCTACCTGCGAATTATTATATAAAGATACATTTTTACATATTATTTATAACTAATATAAAAAGGGAAATTCCAAGTCAAGGCGATATATGCCCTCTTTATATGATTTTTTTATTCGCCTTATTATTATATTATATTTGTGTCGAGTCCTTTAATTTAATTTATTTTATATTGAAAATTTTTATTTAACAATAAGTTCTTGAAAGAAAGGATTGAAAAACCCAAATGACAGGTGGAACAGTCTCATGTTATTGCTTGGATGAGTCATCAGCATGTTCGCGAATGACAATTAAGACGAGATGTTGCCGATGACAGATGTACTAATGTAAGCGCAAAAGAGACAGTTACCTAACCGAACCTTCCAAAATACTTGAGTTTCACGTTATTTATAAGATCGGGGACGAGTCGCGTTAATTATAGCATCTCTCATCTTTGGCGGTGTTCGATCATCGATGTTGTCTCGTGACCGCATGATGCTCATTGATCATCGTTAAAAGCATTCATCCGAATAATGCGCGGAATGGGCACCTCGAATATCTTAAATTCACTTATCATATAAAATCTTCAAATTATATAATTTATTTAAATTATATAATTATATTTATAAATTATGTAGTTTATATTTATACGAAGTATTTCTTTAAAGTATTCTCTAATATTTTAGGAGTCGATTTCTGAGATTATTTCATGAAGAAAAATTTATATAATATATATGGTCTCAAAGATCTTGTTTCAGAGATACAAGAAAATCCTAATGTCAAAAGTTCTATAAAGCTATTGTTCCTTTTTAGCTGTTAAACAATGAGAAAAATTTTTAAAAATTATTAATATATGTTATAGATAAAGTATATTATCTTCATTTTTTTTACTTAAAATCGTTGTTTGACCAAAAAAATTTAAAGCAATAATGTAATACTTAAATCTTATTTCGATGCTATTGACGTTTTATAAAACGTTGTACATACATACAAAAATAAAGATAATTCTGCCTATTTACTGGTTTAACTGACAAAAAATTCTTTTCGTTTAAAAACTATATAAAAAAAAATTTTATATAATTTTTAATAATTTTTAACCCTTTTATCTCTAAGACCTTTGAAACCATCATATACATACTATATCAACTTTTCTTCATGAAGTGATTTCCTAAGAAGTAAATTTCTAAAATATTAAATAATGTTTAATGAGCTTTCTACAATAAATCATTATTTCAGCTTTAAGTCTTAAGCTATAAAAAATTGATCAATCGTAATCGATTATTTTTCTCACATTCAACTGATTTCGTGATTAGTTAACGTCTTATAACTTAAAACTTAGGTAATAGCTTATTGTAGAAGACCCATAATATTCTGCATTAGTTTACAGTATATTGATTCAAGATATCGCACTCTTTGTGCGTTGTTGTTCAGTCCCTTTGCAAACATTCTTAAGCATAATAATAAAATTATAATAATTGTATATTTAACAAAGATTTTTTTTTCATTTATAATATTGCATTATTTTTAAATATGCGTGTCGTAATATTGTGAAATGATAATAATCAATTGCTGTGTCTCAAAATGAAATTGTCAGGATAATAATTGCTATATGGCAAATGTACGTCTCGTTTCAGGATCATAAGCCAAGTCTCCAGTTTGCACCTGTTGTACCCGTTGCAGTTTACATTTCTAATGTTGGGCGGTGGGGAAGTATCAAAAATATCTGGCAAATGCCGTGATGGTTTATTTTCGATGTACACCACACAAATTGCTGATAACATTTACCAGACGTCGTTTTTGCGTATGTCCTAGATGGGATTTCATTGCTCTATTCATAGCAAATAGCAATGGCACTTAGATCGGAATTTTTCAAGGCAAATTGCATATAAGATCAATCCGTGGATTGTGCAACGCGTGGAAGCTAAATAGATATTTGTCGTAATTTATCTTTCTTTTCATATAATTACATGTTTTTAAAAGCATATGCCAAATGTTGCAAACCTAATGCATATGTGACACATATTGTGTAACATTCTCAAGTATAAACGTAGCTTACATCATATTACAAGTGAGAAATATTATCGGATTGACATGAAAAATCGATGAGACGCAGGCGCGACACGTGTACGTTCCGACATATGTTAGCGATATTTACTCTCGCGCTGACATGCCACATCATGCATAGCTTTACTGCCGCGTGAAGGGGTGGAAATAACTTCGCACGCAATCTAATACATAATGCGACTCACCATGCGACGTATTCCGTTTTCTCCGTGGGAAAAGTGCGGTATCGCTAAATCTCGCCGACAGCGAACTTCTCTTTGTTCGATACATCAATACCGCACTGGGATTCCTGTAGATGTGCGCCGCATGCACATTGCTACTGCAGTTCACCTGCATCCTGCAGCATCGAAATCGAATTACAAATCTCAAAAAATGTCACTCTTCTTGTCGCGATTGTACTTCAAAGTGTATATTAAAATGTCTTCATATATATGCGCTTTCATAGTTTTCCGTATAAAAATAACATTATACTACATACAAAAATGAATTTACACATTTAAAAATGTAGTACATACGTTAAGTTTTTCAAGTCCATGATAAAATATATGATCGAGCTGTCATCCTTCTGTTCTGTCCTGAGATTCGAAACATTTTGCAGCAAGCATCCGTCCAAATGATTGTGCACGTATGGATTGATGGCATCGATGAGCGTTCGGCCCAAGCTGAATCCGAACTACAAACAAAACAAAAATGCTATTCATATCAATCTCAATTTTACAATCATTTATTGTATTGACAGAACAATGACACATCACAGAATTAGCAACTTTTCAGTAAAATATTTTTTAAAATTCTTTCTGAATTGAAACAATGTTTTAATTACATAGACGCCAACTTAGGAGAGGCAGAGTACTTTTCGCCCACTTCCCCCCCATCTAAGTTATTTTTAGTCCTTCTAAATAATTTTTACTGAAGGTTCTTTTTAACTACAAATAATTTCTGCTGTCTAAACTGCGAGAAAACATTAGCCAGAAAACATTAGTGATTAGGGTCGCTCAAAAATACGCATGCATCGTTTAAGAATACACATCTGGAGATATGGTAGTATGTCTGCGCTAAGCAAGCACAGCGATACGTTTGAGCTTTATGGCGTAACTATTAGACCGCAGCAGCTATAACTCACACAGAACATGACTTTTTGGTTAGCCAATTTCTGTATAAAAGATCAGTAGTGCGTTAACCTATGGGCGGGCTTTTGGGGTTTGAGTTCTAGGGTGTCGAAGTGCCAGGGGACGCCACAATTTAAAAAAATGAAAAGAATTAAGTTATTTAAACAAAACAACTATCGTTAGCATAGATCAATAGCAACTATCGTTATTAATATGCGTGTGTACTATGCATTTTCTCATAACTTAGCAATAATTTAGCTCTGTGCTATAAGCCTGAACAAGTCACTCACGAGTCTAACAAGGCGATGATACATCCGCATACTTGTGCACTTATTTATAAACGCGGATGGCTCTTTTCATGAGTGCGGAAGACAGAAACAGGTGTCTGTTGCTGTACAACAGAGCGATGTATCGCATTGTTGCAAAGTTACTATCTCTCAATTAAAGCTTAAAGTTGTATATATGTATTAATATATGTATTAATATTATAACGGAAAATTATCGCTAATTCTGAGACAATATTGCAAGAGCAACATCAAAATTAAAAGAGCTATGTCAGGGTTGATTTCCTTACATTTACAGTCACAGAATAATTCTTCCCTGGCGGAAAAGCTTTTATGAAAAACTACACAGATTGAGATAAGATTTTAGAAATGAACAGTTTTTCATAGAATATAAACTAAAAATTTCTAAGATCTCATCTCAATCTATGTAATTTTTCTGTACTTTCTTGTAAAAGTTTGTTTTCCACCAGGATTATTTCTCCAACATTTTCTCAAAAAAGGGTTGCCTTGAAAATTTCCTGCAAATTTTTTGAAATCCAAATGACTCAATAATATACCACAGACGCACTGTACCGAGACGTTGCATATGTAGTTAGCGGAAATTACAGGCCGATTATTATTAGCAACTTACCACGGCCTTGCTCGCGCTTTCCGGTGTCAGCTTTTTGTTGACGTCCGCCGGCTCGAACTTGAAGTTCGTGAGATTCACGGTCAGAATGCCGCCTTTGTAGAAGCCAAATGTGCTCAGGGTGATGTAGTGCCTACCGTCCTTCTGAAATACGAATGATACTTCCGTGAGCGAGAACGAATATGCATTCTGCCAAGAATGAAAAGAGAGAGCGAGAGAATCAAAGAACCGTTCTTCAGCAGAGGATCCGAAAAGGAACAGATATGTGCGAATGGTCCGACGACTCGCATGTCGATGTTCTTCGACTTTCCTCTTTATGGGAAAACCTCTGGAAATTTTTTCTAGGAACATACTATGTAATACAAATTAGAGTAATCTGTAACATTGTCTGTGCATTGCGATGGTCCACATTCAGAGAAAAAAACGTGACAACTGTTTAAGTGACAAATTTTATACATAGAATTAATGTACACATATATAACTGAATAAACTATTTTATAGTTATTGAAACTAGATCTGGTGATTTGCTTCGAAGGTTTCGACATTCAAATTTCGAAACTTTAATATTAAAATTTTCGAAGATCGAAATTTTAATGCAAAACTTCAAAATTTCGATCTTTAAAGCTTTGAAGTATCGAAATTATAATAATTAATTTAATGTGGTAAATAGTAACACATTTTCATTAAAAATATATGAATACATTTACGAATATATATTCGTTATTTTTTATTGGCACAAATATTATTTTTAAAAGATTTAAATTTTTTCAGTAAAGCTCCTATCTTCGAAATTGTCAAAATTAAGTAACAACCCTAATTGCAAAAATAAAATAGTTTATTCGATTATGCACACTAATTCTACATATAAACCTTGCCAAGAGTAAAATAATTTGTTGAAGGAATCTGTATTTTTTAGAGAAAAACAGTGACAGCAACTATAAGGATTTTTTTTATTTTATATAAGTTTTATATGTAGAATTAATGTGCACACACATAATATTTCTAAATAAATTGTTTTATAGGTGTAGTTACTTTGAAATAGTATTGTTAACTAGAATCAATGTAAATGTGTGTACATTAATTCTATATATAAAACTTATGGAGAGAAAATGGTCACTTTTAGTCACTATAATTTTCTCAATTGAGTGCATATAATTGATGGCAGATAATTCTTTTTAGAACTATCCCAGATAAAAAAACTTCAAGTCAGCTTGCTATCTAGGTTGTTGTTTGAAGGAATCCTATTCACTCAGCAAAACAATAGTGGTAGCAATTATGATAACAATTTTTTATACAAGCTTTAGAATAGAATTAATGTTATAAACATTGAATTAAATTTATAAATAGTTATAAACGAACTATTTTATAATTATAATAATTATATAAAATACTTTGTTTAACTAATGTATGTGCATTAATTCTACATATATATAAAATTTGTATATAGTTGTCATGTTTTTCTCTGAGTACAGACGATTTCTTCTACGACTATCCTAGACAAAAAATGTCAGCTTTGCTAATCCCAGACAATCTTCATGTCAGCATGTCAGCAATTCTATACAAGTTTTACATGTAAAATTAAATGTACACGTACAGTTAAACAAACTATTTTATAGTTGCATATAATGGTTTTATTATGTAATAGTTTGTTTAATTGCAAGTAATATGTGCATCAATACTATATATAAAAATTTGTATAGTCACTTTTATAGTTGCTACCACTATATTTTTCTTTGAGTACAAAGGATTTTTTCTAAGACCCAAATAAAAAACGTCAGCTTATGCTACCTAGGACGATTCTTGCTTCGGAAAGAACCATTGCATAAGCGTCAGTAAGACGTGTCTATCAGCTGTCTATCGTCAGTTACAACACAGTACCGCACAGATGATAAACCCGATAATCATGATGTAAACTACGTACATCAGCGTAATATACGAAATTATCGACGCGACGCGCAACGACGCGACGATATTGTCGATGATATCGCTCGTTTCTCACGGCTTTGCATGGCCGTTATATATTATACAGAGTATCGTAATGTCCTTCGATTTTCCCGTCGCAGGACCTATTTTGCATCGCGCGTGAAAATTGCTCACTCATCGATAAAGTAATACTAGATAAACTCATAAACGCGTTGTGCAGCACTGCCATGAGCCCGCGCGTGTCACCTTTCTCCGAGTAGCAATCAAGGCGCGTGATAACGATAATGACGGACGGCGCCGTCTGGAAGACGTTAACCAACCCGTATGTCCAGCTTGTGGATCCTCGCGCTTGCCACGGCCACCAGCAGCAGAAGCGGCAGGCAAACGCGCGCCAGGACAACCGCCCTTGACCGCTGCATTTTCTTTTCTCGACTCTTCTCGCTGCCGCACCGTTGATCACTACACCGGGTGTCACATCACAAGGGAGGACGGCGCGCGCCGCGTTAGAAAATCTTCTTCGCCTTTGCCCGTCGATACGCGAGCAGGAACTGAGGTGATTCAGGCAATCTCGGCTGACTGGACTGGTACGACCGGAACCACCGGACTGAACCGCTGATACTTTCCGCGATCCACAGTGTTGCTGCTAAACAGGACAATTAAAAATCATGATGGCATTACAATAACATTCAAATGACATCCAAAGTGATTATAGAAAGTCACTTTTTGATCAATCGGAATTCATTTTAACGTCATTTTGACGTTATTGTGATGACCTGTTGTTCTACTTGGAGTAAAACGAAGGAACATGTGAATCGGACCGCGTGCGCCTGAATTTTAATTAGGCTCAACGCGCTACTCTGGCTGGTCAAGGAAAACGTCAAACAGTTTTTCTTTTCTTTTTTTTTATATGCAAATCCTGTAGTCGTATCATGGACTACATTCTGATATTCATTACAGTACTGAAAATCTATAGTATACGTTACGTACACTATAGATTTCCAATACTGGCATGAATATACGAAACGTAGCCTCGGTTTCATTCCGTCCGCCAGGGCCGGCCCAATAAACATTTTTTTCAGAATTTTTATACGACTTGGAACATGTTTTAAAAAATATTGAGGTCTACAGCCTTTCTTAGAATTTTGTATATATATATAAAT
>NW_017305811.1:1354177-1366851 GCF_001594115.1 Trachymyrmex septentrionalis | reverse complement strand
CTTTTTTTTTAGAATTCAATAGAGAAAACGATTCAATAGTTTAATAAATTAAATTAAATAGGATTACGAACTATTCTGGATGTTTTGTAAAATCTTTTTATAAACAATCAAATTATATACAACAAAATTCGAACAGATGTTTCGATCTTTATCGGATCATTCTCAATGTTAAAATTTTTTTTTCATACTTTTTAATATTTTATCAGAAATTTTAGAATAAAAAACTTTAGAAATCTGTTTCAGCGTTCATATTTGATAAGAATTCTAGAAAAGATGCAGACTTCGACATTTATTCTGAAGTGTTTAAATTTGTATAAACAAATTAAGAAATTATTTATATAAACAATTAAGAAATTTTCTAGAAAATTATAAAATTATTTTAAAATTCTAAACATTTTTGTAATTTATGTAAAAATTTTGAAAAATTTTGAAAAATTTTGAAAAAATATGAAAAAATATGAAAAATTCTAAGAAAAATTTTCATCGGGGAGACGGTGACCCCCGATGACCTGTAGCTTATTCTTTCCTCTTCGGACGTGTTTGCTTTACAGTTTACACCGTTCGGTCCGCGAGTGCAGATAGTACAAAATAGTGTAGCTTGAAAAAAATGGACACGTGTGACCTTTCCAAGTTTATACTTTAATTTTCACATTACAAAAAAATCTATTTAAAGGCTGTGAGAAGAGATACGTATAATTTGATGATTGGGCCATTGAGGAACTTTCAATAATTTTTGCATTCATGACAACTCGAAGTGGTAGATGAACTAGATTAAGATCGCTGGCGTCGCGTATCGCCACGTTTTGAACACAAATAGGCTATGCTGGCTAGGACAATCGACGAAGGATAAAGTGATCTAGAACGATTGGAGTTTTTGTGACTACAACCATATGTCAACTGATCGGCTTATACTTAATTCAGTTACTTGCGATAGTTACGTTTCGAATTCGAGTTTCGAGTTGAAAAAGCGTTTCCTCAATCATTCCGAGTCCCGATTTATTTATACGTTGATAACCAAGTGTGATTGATATCCTGATTCTCGAGTACTTTTGCTCAATTTTGCTCAAGTTATAAAGGTAAAAATAAAATCAGGTAAATTCTTTAATTAAAGATCCCTCGGAATGTTCCGATTTATGGGGCGAAAACGAGGGATACAGATAAATGTAAACGTGCTATTGTAATTTGTAGGTTATCTTTTATCTTATCATATATCTTTCTCGTAGGAAACCTTAGATCTTCTTCGAAATATTATGGAGAAGGATAAAGATTTAAAAAATATTTGGAAAGTTTACCGTTCATCTGAGACAGAACGAGTCAGATCAAATACTTTACCTGGATTGTTGCCGTCTAATAAGCAGTCGTTCAAATGTAACACGAGCGACAATTTGCATGCATTAATCAGACCATACAATTGCAAACTATATGGGAGTAACAGAGAATTAAGGTACTTTTTTAATTTGATAATTGTGCATGGAAGAATCAGCCCCTATGACCTTGACTTTGATATATATTGTTATGACTCTGAATAACTTCCAACAAGCTGTTATTCGTTATTCATTAAAAAATTAACAAAACAATTTTTATAAGTTAAAGGTAATTTTTAAACACAAGGTATATATTTTATTATATGTTCTTCATATATTCTGCTATATAATTTATATGACACTCTTCTTTTATGTCAAAATGGTATAAAAATATTTTATACAAAGTGAGAGCCATCCAACGCTTTTTTCCTATCAAGAAATGTTCGACTTAATTGTTGAAATAAAATTCACAATATAAATGGGTCTTTAACATTTTGTAAGTAAAGAGAAATATGGGATAAAGTCGAGAAAGATAAATGATATGATTATATATATGTATATACATATGTTAAGCTAAATATGCTTATATATGTGTAAATATTTTATATTTATGAAACTTATTTTATTAATAATTTTTTAACAAATAACGAGCGATGGTTAAAATTTGTTAGAAGTCACTTAAATCTATGGCATACGCATGCTTGTTTTCCTGCTGGATTACTAGCTGAATTAGAATCTTGCCACCATATTGGCTGCGATGCTGTTAGTGCCAGCATCACTAATATGATGATAAGATTCTAATCCAGCAGGAAAACAAGCATTGTGTGCTACAGGTTTTAGAGATATGATTTTGAAAACATATGTCAAGGTAAAATCATTGGGATTTCTCCCATAGTACACAATTATTGCTGTAGTAATACATATCGAATTCATAAAATTAATGCTGAACATGACACTCAATTTGAACATGACACATGTAATCAATATGACTTAAAGATATAATGCCGAATGGATTTAATAAAATATTATTTGCAGTGTAAGGTTCCAAGATAGCATATTGAAAGCTAACAGTAACTGTGTGAGTACATGGGTTTTCCCACACAACAATCACAGTATTGAAAACCTGAACTGGAGCATGCAATGTAATCAAGAATCGTTCATAAGAAACACTACATCAATGGAAGATCAGTTGGAACATATGGAACTTGAATCAGCAAGTCAATCAACAGAGGAATATCAAGAAGAGGCTGGTACAATTAAATCTGTTATTTTTTCAAAAAAGACTAGTTTGCGCCCAAAATTGAAAATAAAATTTGGGAAACAAAAACCTGAGAAGAGACAGGGCACAAATTCTGTAAACGAAGACAATATAACACCTATAAAGAAATGGAAGGATGATGATATATTAGACAATCCAATTGTTCCGTCTGATTCTTCTGTCATTTCTACTGCTGATAGCTGTGACAAATACGAAGATCCTCAAGCTAAACATGCGTCGAAAAAGAACTTTGTCTTATGCAAACGTTATGTTAAACGTTCTATGTTTTTACTATTATTATCTACGATACTCGTGACTTTTATCTCGGTGTACTTGTATGAAAATCAGGAGACACGCAAGCATAGTAATGATTTTGCGAATGCTGTTGTTGAATTGAAGGAGCGGATTCATGGTCACAACAACTTGCAGAAATTCTGTGAATATCTTCAGAGTGATGTACCCTCCTTCAAAGTGATAGTCCTCTTCGGTGACACAGGCGTCGGTAAATCATACACGGTAGATATCATAAGAAGGAATTTCCCGCGAAAGTATGCTATTCGTCAGTATTTTCCGCCATTGAAAGCCGTGAACGACATCAATCTTCCTCTCTTATATCCGAATTTAATCATCCTGGAAAATTTGAAAAAACATCATTTGACGGACTTTGTAAACTTTCTAGAGACCCGTCGAGATATGTATAAGAATCGCTTCGTGACCATACTGGCCATTTTCAACTTCGAAGATTTAATTGACCTCAAGATACGAATAAGAAATCAGCTCCACGATGAAGCCGTAATTAAAAACGCTTTTTTCAACAAAAATATCGATGTTGAAATTTTTTTCTATGAGTCTTTGAACGAAAATGCTTTGGAGGGTTGCATTATAGATGCGATCAAAGAGAGCAAATTGACGCTCAACGAAAAACAATTTAATCTTGTTAAAGAGAATCTGTTGATACATCAGGCCGGTTGTAAAAGGGCCTACAGGTATGTTCAGGTGATCGGTAGGCAACATGAATGAATGTAAAAATTGATCGATAGAATTCCTTGTAAAGATGAAAAGACTGATGAAATCACTATGTATTTTACGACTGACATAACAAATCCGACTGCGACGCGCATTTTTTTTGTATATATACTTTATGTAATTATTTCAATTACTATATGAGTGCTTTCCAATTGCTTAACATATTTTAACACAAATGTACACAGGAATAAAATGTAGCATTGTGCACTCAATTAGAACAAATGTATCGCTGTACACGGTTTAGGCAAGGATAGAACTAAGTTAAAAGTAACTTTTTCTATCTGTTGAATGTGTGAGAAGCAAAAATGCAGGCCATTATCTTCCAATATCTTCCAATCTTATTTATAGCTATCGTGATTAACCGATTTGACCATTAGTAACATGTAATTGTCACAAAAATACAAGTTTACCCAATTGACTAGTAGCTTTTGGGCTGAATACAGATATGTGTCAATGATTACGATAATTAGAATTGTCGCGTGTTCATGAAAGTGTGTAGTGATTTTACAATTGAAAAGCACTCTATATTGTGATAATCTTAAGACCTAATAAGTAGTTCTTACCGAGCGAATATATTTTCTGAATGTAAATATTTTTTGAAATGCGTTCCACTTTAATTAAATGATCGTCGACCCTCTCGTCAATTTTTCATTAAAGGGCATAATTTTGATAATTTATGGAAAGAGATCGAGCAGCCAATTTCATTAGTGAAAGCCAACTTGGAGACGAATATAACGTTCATAGTCTGTGGACTTAAATGCATAATGAAATTTTCGTGTGCATTACTTCCGGATTGTGAATATTGAAGATTTGAGCGGTAATTTTTGCGGGCGATGTCGTATCACTTACGTTCGATGAAACGCGTAATCGACTCGTGGTTTCGCACGATTGAGTGAACTCATGTGGATTAAGATTTCCATACGACATATACAATGTCGCGGACTTTGAAACTTTCTTTTTGTAATTGCATTTGGACTCATAATGATTTGTAAGCGAATAACCAACCACGATATTACGTATAGAACGTTAAGAAACGACATGTTATACCCAAAGTATGAATGTTACGTTATTACTATCGATCGCTCTTGTGCAATTGAAAAGTCGCGCGATTGTATTTCTAGATAGGTATAAGTGAAATTTTTCCAAGACGTGAAAGAAAGAATTTCTTATTACATAAACATTGTTTTATCTCTACTTAGGAATAAGTGGGGAAAGAATTAAGTGCCAAATCTTGAAAAAAAACCTACTAAGAATATTTTATTTTTAAGTTACAAATTTGATAATGATGTGTCAGAATGTGGTCAGGATGGATTGCAGTCAGTGCCTTTAATTAACTATTCTTATCTTAGGATAGACGTCTTTTAGAGGCACATTGTGAACTTGCTACTTGTATTTTTTGAAACTATTTTGCTCAATATATTTATATTTCAATTTATAGTAATTAGATTATGTAGTAATTGTATTATGTAGATTTACATTATAGACAGATTATAGAGTTGTCGTTTTATACTTATGATTTTTAAATATTAATTTATGAAAAAGAAATTCAATTAGAGCATTGATTATATATATAGCGACAGAAAAGGATTTTTTTAGATTGAAGAAATTAAGAAAAATTATAATAATATTATAATTAAAAATATTTCTTTGTAAATAAAAGTTTTCAAGCGGAGAAATGAGAGAAATTGGAGAAAGCGTTAAAAATACGGAATTAGTAGTAATTTTGAGCGACTATCCCATATAGTTAATAATTCTTTTAGATGTTGCAAGTTGCGGTCGATGGACGCGGAAGTAAGTTGAATATTTTGTAAACGACTTTGTACACATTAGCAGTGCTTTTCTAATATACAGGATTATTTAATCATCAAGATTCGACATTAATCTTCATTACAGCCCATTTCTTTTTACCTTAATTAAGCCATTATGTGATTTTCTTGTGACGCAACTTAAAAAGAGGGATCAATCAGTTAAAATTTTTATTTCGTGACATTATGTCTGCAGGATAAAAAAAAGTATATCTCATTTGCTTCTTACGTGCACCGATGAGATGTGACGCAACTAGTCAGAAGTTACGTTCGTCTTTTAACACGCAAAACTATGTGTATTACATGATTACATCGTAGGACTTACAATTCGCCCTCTTTACATCACTTCTCCGAATGTCTCGTGACGGGAAATAGAAAGTTTATATATGTATTTGTACATATTCACGAAAACGCGCGATTAGTTTATTATAGCAATCCCACGATGCTCTTTCCCAATCTCCCCCTTCCTTGGAAAACGCGAAAGAGGAACCTGGAGAACGTTTCCTGTTTGTCGGAATAAATTAATTTTTGTTTGACTCATCTTTTTTAACGATTAAGCTAAAGGCTTGTGGCGACACAGACATCCTGTGCGCACACGTGACTGCTAAGGTGTCACCGAAGATAAACGCGAAGATTAACGCGAATTCGAACCAACAATTTTCAGCTTGGTTACCTAGCGTCATTCCTTACATCCGTTTTGATGACATCGGATAATGTTTGCTTCTCCCGATTCGAGGATGTTTTCTATGCAATGACGTTATCGAATTAATTAGTTATAAACTCTTTCTAGAGAAACAAAATTAAGTTAACTTTCTTCGAACGTACATACACTCTCTCTCTCTGTCTCTCTCTAAAAAAAAAAGTAATTATAATTGCCATACTTAATTATAATTTATAATAATTTTTACCAACTATATTTTTTTTGCTAGAATTTTTAATACGTATAATTATTATTATTAACACACACTATAGCAGTAATAATTATAAAATACAGTTCCTATTTCGTAATTATGTAATCTCAGACAGAATATTTATGATAAATATTTAGTAGGTATTATTTAACTTTATTCGAAAACAATATCTAATATTTATAACAAATATAAATTAATATTTTTTACTTGGATTATAATGTCTTATGTCCTAGATAGCATACAATATATTTATAAAACATTTACGAAACATTTGTAAAATTTATTTTTAATATTTTGTAAATATTTTTATATTTTCATAGCATTTACATATATACTTAATAAGACATAAGACTAAGTAAAAATAATAGTATAAATATTTCATATTTATGATAAATATTTATAATCTGTGCACAATCTAAGACCATAAAAATATTTACAAAATATTAAAAATAAATTTTACAAATGTTTCGTAAATGTTTTATAAATAGATTGTATGCTATCTAGGATTATCTAGACAGATCACAAAATAATAAGATTTCAAGATGACATCAAGTAGAAGTCATTTCAAGAAAGTCGCTTAAAAATTATAATGTTAAGAATTTACACAAAATCATTATAAAAAAAGTATATCAAATGATATTTTTATGATTTTTCCTAAAATGATTTCTACTTGCTGTCATCTTAATCTTATTATATAATATTGTGTGCTATAGTCAAATACCAAACAATTTTTTCTAAGTGTAATGACTGCGTCAATTGTACGCCGTCAAATGTACTGCTCATGCAAACATAAATTGGGCAATCCACCAGTTAATTTTTTTTAAGCCTTTTTTATAAGCTATTTTTTATAAGCTATATTTCTATGGTTTTTTTTTATTTCTTCTAATTATTCTTTTCAAAACTATTTGTGTGCTGCTACTATTATTACATCTTTTGTAATTATTTTGTTATATTATTTTACTTGAACTGGAAATTTACAAGAAATATTATTATATACGATCGAATCATTTTGATTAAATATGACGTTTTTCACTCATGTGTTTTATTTCAGTCGATTTTTATTTAACATCAATGTTGGAACGTATCTAAGTAAAAGTATTTGATATAGTATCTTATAGATACTTTAGTTGTACCTAAGTACCTAGATTCTTATAGATAAGATTGTGCTTGTATCTGGATATTTTTTATATGGTTTAGATACAAAGTATTTATTTATATTTATTATGTCATTATATAATATTAGAAACTTAATATTTGATTGTTATATAAATTATCGTTTTTCTCTAATTCTCAACGTTGTGCAAATACTTTATCACCTAGGTAATTTTGGTTTTTAGTATTTAATGAATGATAAAGAATCTCATAGAAAAAGACAAATGTTACATTTGTCATATAACAACATTTCAAGCCTATTGATTGGCTGCAAGAAAGAGAAGTTGTCGAATCTTTCTATACTTGTATATATATCCTATACACCCAAAGAAATATTCTACTGATAAGCGGAAAATTCCTCTTAGCATTTTCTTTAAGCAGAAAAATTTTACATGAATCAGACGTATATATTTATAATACGTATTCATCTATAAAAATGAGGACACATAAGCTATGATATTAAAAATAAATTCTTTCTATAGAAAATTCTATTACACTAACTCGAATAATCTTTTGAAATAAGTCCCAATGAAAATAAAAATCGGATCGTAAATTGGATGTAATGGAAAAGTAACAGAAGCGTAAACGAAACTTCTAGGAGGCAAAAATTGAAGCATTAAAATGTAAAAGAAGCGCAAATGCTTCTTTTATATTTCATTGTTTCAATTTTCGCCTTCTAGAAGTTTCGTTTACACTTCTGTTAGTCTCCTATATTATATTCGACTTACGCTCTGATTTTTCTTTTTATCAAGGAGAGGATGTACAAGATACTAGCGGCATGCTTATTTGTTAGCAGATTGTCATTTACGTGCTACTGCAGCTACGCGTGCATGTCAGTACATGCAAGAGATTCTTTTAGTATTAAGAGGATTTCCGGTAAAAATTTTTTTCATGCATGAATATGTATAAATATGTATAAACATACATAAACACATAAATATTCATAAACGTATATAATTATACATGAAATATATCCATACATGTTTAAAAATGTAAATAATAATTAAAGGAATAATTTTTGTACTGTTTGTTACAGAAAAAAACAAGTTGAAAAAATGTAAAAAAAATTGCTTATACATAATTATGCATAATTTTATATATAATTTTATATATAATACGTAAGTAATTTTTTTACATTTCTTTAAACTTGATTTTTTCTAAAACAAATAATGTGAAAATTACCTTTTTAATTACCTTATTAATGTTTTCACATTACTATTATTATTTCTATTACACTAAAAAGTAATTTTACAAAAGAAAAAAGGATATATGAATATGTATGGACATACTTCATATACATATAATTATATATGTTTATGAATATTTATGCGCGTATGTTTATAGATATTTATACATATTCACACACGAAAAATTTTTTACTGGGTTGCAATTTAAAATTCAGCACTTTATGGTTATATGAAATTCCTTTACTTTATAAAGTATTTTTTTGAGGTCGTATATAAATGGAAAATCCTCTGACATTAACATGCTAAACAGCATTTTTACATGTTAAATAGAATTTGTGTGTGTGTGTGTGTGTGTGTGTGTGTGTATGTGCGTGTGTGTAGTCAATCAATGAACTTAAAACTTTGTCGTACGACAGAGGCTAATATTTATCCGTTTTACGACAAGCTTTTCAAGCCTATTGATTGGCTGCAGGATAAAGAGGTTCTCGGATCTTTTTGGGCTACAGCCAATTAACATGCTTGAAAACTTTGTCGCACAAAGGTAATATTAGCCTTAAAAGAGTGGCAAACTGGTCACGTGTACTCCTCTGATTGATTTCAAGTCATTCAAGTTCTATAGAATCTATTACAAACGCAAGAAAAATCGTAATTTGTCGTGTTAGTAAGTATAATTGTTTTGTAGTCTTCATTGGAAATGAAAAGTTGAACTAAGTTTTCTTAGTCTGTACATTTTTAACATTATAAGTCGGAAATTAAGCTAAAACAAAGTTTTTTTTACTCATTCATACTTTTATCATATCTTTATCATACCTTTTTACTTTTAAATTTTTATTTTGAATAAAGGTCAAGTAAACAACTTTAAAGAGATTCAAATAAAAACAAAAAATAAGATATTTTATAAAATACATGGTTGTCCATAGCGGTGACGCGTATGTACAATTATAATTTTCTTTATTCAAACATTTTTGTATTACATAAGTAGTAGTTTCATATAAAATAAAATTTGTTTACGCAGCTTGTTGTTTTCTTTTTCTGCTCTTTTTTCTTTTTTTTTGTTAGAAGTACCTAAAATATATCTAAATTTTTCGGATACTTCTATGCTGTATCTATACTCAGATAATTTTTGAAAATTATATATCTATATTTATAACTAAATATTTTTCCCACATAATACCTATATCTATACCTAAATATACCTTTCAAACGATATTTGTTCCAACACTGTTTACATTATTTTTTTGTTATCAATGTCTTCTTTCTGCTTTACTATTTAATTAATTTATATTATCTATATTTGAATTGTCAGCTATTAGTTTGCAATTTCTTTTGATATATTACTTTAGCCTTAGCTTTCCAACTTATTGTAATTATAGCTTTTAGGTTTAAGTTTCAAGCAGCATTAAATGCTGATATTTTGCCTATTGTATATGCAACATCATATATTGCGTCTTTGTTGTATCACATTTTCTGTAATTATTTTCATTAATGTTCTTTAATTACAGCTATTATTATTGTTACTTTAACATCTAACATTCTTTAATTACAATTATTATTACTGTTATTTTAACATTTCTTTCTTTGTAGCATATTAACGAACAACATCACTGCGTCACATTAATACCCCATAGGTTGCATTCTGCTACGCGAAACATATATAGTTATCACAATTAGAGTAAATAAACTTTATAAAAATTTTTCTTGTATCAGATTTACCTTCAACCAACCGGTTGAACCGGATATCGACAACAGTCGAATCAGCTAGAAGATGATCAGCGTCCGGAACTAACTCGAATATACAGGGGATCGTTATGAAATTGATAGAGCCGCGCATTCTATATATGTATACTATTTAAAAGTATCTATAAAAGAGGGTAAAAAGCATGCGAACTAGCATAATCTGCGAGTTCACATTCGACGGAGCTTTAACGGGAAAGTTGGATTACGTTTGGTTCGCCGTGCGTTAGGAACAAAGACGAGGTCGCCTTCTTGTACCCCGAAGGATTCGCGGGTCTCCGAGGACACGCTCGTTTGCGATTGGAAAAGAGGTGTGGAGGAAGGGCGACGGGCTGGAAATTATAAAAGAGCCATCGACCAGCAAGAGTGGGGCAGTCGCTTCCAAGTGTGCACCTGAGGCTTGACGATCGGAGTACGTTCATATAATCATATAGGATAAGTGCTTAAGATATAGATCCTCATCGCTTCGGTTTCGCACGCGGTTCCTCAAAAGGCAGATTGAGTAAGCGTGAAAGTAGGATTTTTCCAATTAATTTACATAATTTTAATTAAATACTTACTTAGCATATCTTATTTTTAGTCCTTTGTGTGAAGATGGTCTATTTTTTCTTACAGATGTTAAGTATAATTATTATAGGGCAACCAAAATATGCATAAGGCATGTTTTTTTGTTTGACTAATAAAGAAATAAACTAAATACAAATTTGTTTCATAAGAAGTTATGCAATTTTGAGCTCTATATGTTACAGCATATTTTGCATATTTCACACACAAGAGCATATTTTTGCATATTTCACACATATTTGCATATTTTTTGCACATTTTGCCCATGCGTGCACAATATTTACATATTTTATTTATTTTTATTGTATATTTCACATTGTTTTCTAATTTAAGTTTATAATTAGTTTTTTTCTGATATAATAATAAATAGAATAAATTTCTAAGATAAGTTTTTTTCAATCAGAAATATGCTACAACATATTTTATATTTTTGAAATAGGAATTGATTAGATAAATGATTCCCACACGCTGCGATGCATTGGTGCGCAGTAATGTCAGAGAAATCACAAGGAGAAAAAGATTTCGCGCTTTTACGTTCAATCTTCTGTATTTCTGTGTCATACAATACATAACAGCAAAGACTCTCTTTCTCTCTCTCTCTCTCTCTCTCTAAAATTAATATAATAAATAATATGTATTTGTTTAATTTTAATGCCCCGTAAGACTAATTGAATTTTCTAAAAATGTAAACAAATTTTATCAAATTTATTTTACTTTAATATTATAAGTAAAAAACTTAATTAATAATTTGAAAATTTGTGCGGTAAAAAATAATTTTTAAATGTATATATATTCCTTTGTTTAGAGCACCTTTTTCAATTTCACAGAGCATATTCATTGTATTTACAATTCGGGTGAGTCTTGATGTAAAACTCGACAATATTCACGTACGATTGAATAGTCAAAAGTGTATCATATCTCTTGGAAAAGTTCTAGTTGATAAAAAAAGATAAAAAGACTTCTTACGAAAAAATAAACTCAGATAAATTAACATAACGGAATTCTAATAAAAAATAAAAACTCACCAACAAACATATGTAAATTATTCAAGTGTGTCTATAAATATAAGCGAGCGTACACAAATAATCGATACATAATGTTCGTTTTTCACATCTGCGTTCCACTTGTCTTTATATATTCTAATGGCTATTTCTTATACTTTAAATAATTTACATATGTTTTCTTGGTGAGTTTTTATTTCTTAGAATTCCGTTATGTTAATTTATTTGCGTTCATTTTTTTGTAAGAAGTCTTTTTATCTTTTTTTATCAACTAGAGCTTTTATCAACTTTTTCAAGAGATATGATACACTTTTCACTGTTCAATCGTACGTGAATATTGTCAAATTCTACATCAAGAACATTCACAGAGTATATTTTAGGCTTAAAAAGGGATTTTTACAGCATAATTTTGGTTACCTTAGTAATCATTGTTTTTCAGTGTCTATATTTATCTTTTTTAGTTATAAAATAAATATTAGAAAATTATAAAACATTTAATTTTGGAAATGGAAATAATATAGACAAGATTTTTATTTTACTTTGTTTTATCAGAATATGATACGCTTTAATTTAATAACTAAGATATTTGATGCATGACTTCCTGTTCTAAAGATAGTGGAAAGATAAAATTTAAATCGACAAAAATTTATAGAGTATATATAAAAATTTTAGGAGTACATATATAATTTATACAATAGCTAATTATGTTGCCAGATGTCTGTGTTTCAGTTT
>NW_017305811.1:1352136-1354077 GCF_001594115.1 Trachymyrmex septentrionalis | reverse complement strand
AGCTAAAAAATGTACTAAATTTTTGAAGTAAAACTTATTTATTGAATAAGTACTGTACTATTTCACAATTAAAGAAGAATCTCTTTGTCTAAAAGATACACTGTATGGTATCAACGTTTATTTCGTCATAATTTATTTAAAAAAAACAATAAAATTAAGATATAATGGCTGCGTTCGAAAACGTCGCTCGGATGTCTCGGACATTTAATGTTAAATAAGGACAGATGATGAGTCCGAGACATTGGAGGCATCTGAGCAATGTTTCCGAACGCAGCTTATGTTCGTATAGTACACCTCATCATGAGTAATTACTTTAAAAGAATAACGCGCGCGCGCGCGAGTATCGTAAAGTTAATGCATACTAAATTACACACAAATTTGTTATTGCAAATCATTCCGACAATTAGAGCTTTTCTTTTATTAAAAAATTAATAAATTGTACACTTGAAATATTAATATTAATATTTTATTAGTTAAATCGTTTTTAGCTATTTAAATCGCAAATTACATCACGCTTAAGGGTTGAAATTCATAATTATACGGCGACAACATAATGACATTGTCTGTGACGTCAGCGATAAGCTTTCCAAGCACGTTCGCCAGAATAATTTGTCGAATCGATTAACGCTGCGTGAATTTTAATCGCACAATGATCTTCGAAGTAGCTTGTCTCATCCTTGGTCATAAAGGCCGACACGTAACTAAAGGTCGAGAATATGGAACGCAAATCGTCATTTTTGATTGCAAAATAGTATTTTAAAGAAAATTCAGGTTCAAAGAGCGCAAGATGTTTATCTTGCTTATTTGACGGACTACAACAGAGTTAACTGATCGTATAAATCGTGACATAATCATTGTAATACATGAAAGTAAGCATATAATATTACATGATCATCATGCTGTAATAATGAGCGGTAAAATTTCCTCTCGTGAAACGATATAAAAACGAAAGGATAGATATCGACGTGATATAATCGACGTAACTTCTCATATAAAAAAAAAGCTCTTACGTGCGCGACCGACAACGCTTGAGAGATGAAAGCTCGCGAGTAGTACGTGATAAGTGGCACTTTCTACACGGAAGGAGATAGTATACCTTTAACCGGCTCTATCATAATCACAGTATGCTTTGTGCGTGTGTCGTGATTACGTTCATCGTCGTAAGACGGACACGGATACGAAACCGATATAGCGTAAGATACGTATCCAGAGACGGTAGTGTCTTGACACTAATGTTCCTACTATTCGACGATGGCTACTTTTCTCTTTTTTCTTTTTATTAATAGTTCTCTTGAAATCTGACATGTATCTTATAGATGCAATCACGTGCTTTTACCGATAAATCTTTTTATCTTTGACTCCGTTCTACAAGCAATGACATAACTTTACGGATGTTACGTATGCTTTACATTATTTTTGTGGGTCCGGTTACGCTTGCGATACGTAAAGGCAGTATTGCAACAAAGTTATACAACCTTAATTACCCTCGTTCTAATATGCGGAGATCCATGGTTGAAGAAGTAGAAGTGAGTGGTCCAGACGAGAAAACAAGCAATCTATCTCTTTCAATAATAAACGCAATTTAGAGAAGAGAAAGTGAATAGTTAATTTTATTGTGAAATGATTCTCGCGCTACATAAAAAGACAGTGTTCCAATTTTGTATGGATGTCTTATTCTTCACTGAAAAAAATATTTTGGTTACACTAACAAGACTTTCAAATTAAAAATAATAAACATAATATCCCAAGCAGAACACAAGTTGTTATAACATCAAAATGACATCTAATGGCAAAATGATTAATAGAAATCATCTTACAATCAATAACAATTATTTTAATGTCATTTTGATGTTATCGTGACTTGTTATTCTGCTTGGGATGAAATTTTACGCTTAACAACGTAATTGTTATATGTAATACATGTGTTGTATTATATTTATA
>NW_017305811.1:1331526-1352067 GCF_001594115.1 Trachymyrmex septentrionalis | reverse complement strand
ATGCTATTTTTGTAAAAATTATTAAAATGACAATGACTTTAAAATAAACTTTTTAGTTAAAAAATTATTACTTTAGGAAAAAATTATAATGTCATTCGGTACATTTTCGATAATTTTGTGATAAATTTTTGATATGGCAATGATTTTTAAATAATTTTTTTAGTTAAAAAAGTTAGTTAAAAAAGTTAATTAAAAATTTCAATTATTGTCACATACATATCAAGAATTTATATAAAATTATCACCAAAAGCCATTAAATCATTATGATTTTTTAAAAAATGATTTCAACTTGATGTTATCTTAATTTTTTCTATTAAAATTTATATCTATATTATAATTGTGTTCCGAGTAGCTTCTTCAACTCGCTTTGTGTCGCAAGGGAAAAATGGGGTTGCCCATCACCGCAATAACGCTTGAAACAACAATTGTGAAACAAGAATAATAAAATTAACATGACAAGATGGTAATGACACATCTCCCACGGGAGTCGCGCGCCGGCAGTTTGTTTCGGTTAACAAAGATAGGTGAACAACCGGCAATTGCATAATTGGAGAAAGTGATTGCGAAACAGGTCGGCACATACTATAAACGCCCTGACTTAAGCACGTGGCCCAAGCGCGATGGTACCACGCTAATCGTTATGTCATAAACTGACGAAAGGTCCGAGACTTCTCGTCCAATCGGCTGACGACGCAACTGATCCGCTCCTTTCCAACGAAGTGAAAGAGACGAGCACATTTCTTCCGGACGCCTTCGCCATTGAACAGAAACTGTGTTAGCCGGTCACCAAACGGTATCGTCTGGCGATTCGGAAGAAAGTGAAAACGCTCCGTACCGCGCACACGCTGCATAATTAAATTGGAAATTATTACAGGAAGATAATAAATAAGAATAAATAACTCTCGCTAAATATGTAATAACATGCTTAACGCGAAATTCCGAAAGAGGAATCGTGTATTTTATTGAGAAATATAATTTGCACATGACAAACATAACCAGCAAAAATTTTATATATAATATTTTTAATTAAACAGATATCTTTTTTATTTTTCTCACGTTATTTATTTTATCTTTTTGAACTGCGAAACAAATACGACGGTGAAAGAAGTAAAACCTAAAAATCACAGTCTTAAAATTTGTTATGAATATATAAAAATGTCAACAATATTTTCAGGTGTCTCTAAGTTTAAATAAATCACTAACGTCTTTCGAACAAAAGCAAGATGGGAGCAGCCGATGAGGACAATTATGAGTGCCCTCTCTCAATGGAAACTCAGAAGATAGCGAAAGAGGAGCTCAGAGAGGATAAAAACACCAGAGATCAGGCTCTCGAGCAGATGCGCAATTGGATCAAGATGAATCCGCGCATTCAAAATTGTCGTCTCGGTGAGGCTACATCATCAAATGGCAATCAACGCGAATATTAACGTAAAGATAAATTATCCTTGTCAATTTACGGAAAAAGAACTTGTAAAAAACACAGTAATTTAACTAAAAATCCAATTAAATATCCAACTAATATCCAATTAAAAATATGATTACATGGATAATAACTAATTGCATAAGTCCGTAAGTGGTCATAATCGCTCCACGATTTTGTAAGTCTACAGGGCTAATTTTATAATTTATTACAATTTTATATTTTAACAAGCACTCTCGAACCTGCAATTGCACATGATATGTATCAATAGTTATAAAACGTGTGGCTAATTTGTCATCTTTTATTAGATGCACAATTTTTACTAAGATTCTTGCGATGCAAGAAATTTAATGTTCCGATGGCTCAGGAGGCTATTGAAAGATACCTGCTGCTTCGTCAGGTGTATCAACAAGCATTCCATAAATTGGATATCACAGAACCAAATATGGAGGAATTACTATCGCTGGGGTATGCTATTATTTTATGATATTATCTCATTAATCATAGAACTCTCTAATAAACAAAATTTCAACAATGTTACTGAAATGATAACAATTCAAATATATATTCTGAGAGACTATCGGAGCTTAGCTAGTTAACGTGCGCTAATTTAAATATACTCTGTTCAACATTTATTACTTGTTGTATGTAATTATGTTAATTATGAAGATGTAAATTATTTAATTGTTCCACTTTCCGACTCCAGGAATAGAACACTTAATTCAAAGAAAACATATTTATCTTTTTTATATTTTTTAATAATTTAATAATGTATTAATATAAGCTCTAATATGTGGATAACAATTCAAATATATATTCTGAGAGACTATCGGAGCTTAGCTAGTTAACGTGCGCTAATTTAAATATACTCTGTTCAACATTTATTACTTGTTGTATGTAATTATGTTAATTATGAAGATGTAAATTAATTGTTCCACTTTCTGACTCCAGGAATAGAACACTTAATTCAAAGAAAACATATTTATCTTTTTTATTACCAGATTTATTTATTACCAGATGTGTTCAAAACAGCGTTCTGCTAGAACGGAGTAGAGAAATATTCTTACGATAAAAATTTGACGATATTTACTGATAATGCCCGGAGTGGAGCAAAAACGTATGAAATAAAAGAAATGGAAATTAAATAATTATCTATATTTGATAATTTGTGCACTAACAACTGCGTGTGATTCTCAAAATATATGTTTACTTTTAATTTATTAGTTTAATTAAGGGAGTCTAAGAATTTTTTAAATATAATTTAGTTCGATGTTGTTTCGACATTCTGTGCTGTATTAGATTATAATTTATTTACTTGGAATAATATTATTAAAACATTTTTTTAATATTTAAAAAATATTTATAAAATGTTATATAAGAACATTCATAAAAAATTCATATAAAATCAATGGCGTTCACTAAACACCAATTGATTAGTTTTCTCTGCTGAACGCAGCCAATATTTCAAAATGTTAATCTAGTTTTTTTATTTACTGGGCCGTTTTACAATCTTTTCTTTTAGATATCTCTTTGCTGTACCCGGCCGTGACGCAAAAGGTCGTCGTATTATAATCGCTAGACCAGGTATATGTTTGCCACTTTATATTGTACTTTATATGTATAGAACATTTGAATGTTATTACATAAATGTTGTTATATAAACTTAATACGTAAAGTAAAATAACAGATATAAAATATTAAAAATATTCGGAATTTTGCACTTCTCCCATTAATTTGTTTATTTCAATAAAATACTAATTATTACGTAATTATTTTACAAAAACTGTAAAACAGTTTAAAAGTGCATAAAAATCTATACATAATAATTTTTTATGTTTCTCTTTGTCATATTTATTGATCGTTCGTATATGTAATTTCCAAGGCGTATTTGATCCTCACAAATACACGAACGTGGACATGTGCAAGATCCATGCTATCACTTACGAAACGTTAATGGAAGATGAGGAGAGTCAAGTGCGTGGCTATGTTCATTTTACCGATGGTGCTGGTGTTAGTTTCCCTCATTTGACACTGTTTACTCCCAAAGAAGCAGTGCGCATCGTAAAAAACGGCGAGGTGAGATAAAATATATGTAATCGTAAATATATTAAATTGAAATAAGCTTAATGGATGAAATCAAATAGACAATAAATTTAATAATGGGGAGTTATTTTTTAATCCAAGCTTATTATTTTCTAATTCTCTTTTTTACTTGCAAGTTTTTTTTTCTAATGGAGCAGTATTACTGTAAATTTACTTAAACATTTTTAAGTCAAATATAGACGTTTAAATATTTACGTAACAATCTTCTGCGACATTTAAAGTTTAATTTATTTTTAAATCTTGTCTAAAAAATTCTTCATTATTTGCTTTGTTTAATTACTTAGGATAATATTTTTTTACAAATAACGTTAGATAATTTTGTCTCTTTTATTTCTGATATATATCTTATTTAATCAATAAAACTATTATGTTTGATTTCTGCAAAAATGTTTTGTTTTCTTCATTGAGGTATAATCGATTCAGCTGTGAGTTTGGATCAAAGATGATGTTACGTAACAAAATTTCATGACGTTTCTCGAAACATAAGATATAAAAACCTGTTTTATATCTTTTGTCTTATAAAATTGATTTAAAAGCTAGTTAAAAGATTTTTAAGAGCCTATTTAAGAAGAGAATAGAATAAAGCTTATTTATTAAGTATGAAGAGTTGAGTTATATATATATGAAGAATATAAATTGATTTCTACTAACAAATTATTGAAATAGCATTTTTTCTGCTATACTAACAGATCAATACTAGCAGATAAGAAATATCTTCTAGAAAAAGACTTCTAGAAAAATATAAAACAAGTTTACAAATGAAATCAAATTTTATTCGTTTTCACTAGTTTGCAGCAAAAATATTACTTTGAACTAGGTAAGGTATTGTACATAGATTTAAATGTTAAAAACGATATCACAAAGTCAAATTTCTTTAGCACATCCAAGTTTCCAAAATAATTGACCTTAATGAACAAAAAAATGGCTTCTTTTTAAGCAACATTTGATTTTTTTCGTAAGAAATTATAATAACTATGTATTTTTTAGATAGTTTTCGATTAATGTAAATGCTGCTAAATTATAGAAATTTTAGCTTCGTAGAGACAAATTTGATCATGACCGATTCGAAAAATGCGCGCCACTTCATTATTCTTTCTTATAAATATATTCCATTGTTCTACGTATTTCAAATTTCACGTTTTATAACAGTAATTACACATAAAATTAGAAATGATAAAATTATATAAACTAGAAATTTAATGTAAATGTGATTCTTTATCTATTAAATATTTGTCGAGAATGTGTATGTAGCTTGCATGCAGATTTTAAACTATTTATATAAATATATTAAACAAAATATATGAATATATATAAATTAAAATTCTAACTGAAATGATAGAGTATATTTTGTTTTTTCTACGTTTTGAGGCAGAAAATTGCTTTTGTTGTTCGTTTACGCGATTATCATAATTTTGAAGAAGAAATTGTGTAATGTGTATATGTATACTAAAATAATAATAGTATAGGTAACGATGACAATAACGAATCGTTTTTAGCGCACTGTACCGATGAGACATAAAGAAGTCTATGGAATCAACTCACATCCCTCAGTAAAATTTGCGTTGGATTTCGGGATGTCATTGATTTCCGAAAAGATCAGAAATCGCGTGAAGATTTATACGAGTCTCGAGGACGCTATTAATCACAAGCTTGATGTCACTATGCTGCCTAAGGAGTATGGCGGTACTATCCCCATGAAAGAGATGATCGGTAATTCATTTTCATATTGTACTCTTTGATTATACATCGTGTTGTTTCATCGTAGGAAAAGGTAATAAAAGTAATTAAATCCTCTTTTCAATGCAGATCTATGGCGGAAAGAATTATTGGCAATAAAACCAACATTACAGAACAACGATAAGATGAGTGTCTGTCTTGAATTGTACTCAGAGAAAGCGCGAGAAGGTGCAGTCTCGGCATTGAAACAAGGATTTGGCTGTTCCAGCGTGGGATCCAATGATACCACGATGTGCGGTATAAGTGGCTCCTTTAGAAAGCTCGAAGTCGATTAATATCTTAAATGTTCTTTACTTATAAATACATTTTCTACTTAGAGATAAGCAGCACGGGATCACGATATAGATTCATTTTGGAAATCGCACAGATTTTTAGATTAGTCTTGGTATCAAGAGAACGTAATTTTATTTTTGTATTATGTAGATAATAATATGCAATATAATATAACTGATGTGTATTATTTAGAATTGCACTATATATCGGATATTGTACATAACTTTTCATTAAGGTTTTACAATTAATACAACACAAAAACAACAGACAATACAACAGAAAAACATTAGTAATTTTTGGCATATTCGTAAGATATTTAACAGGAATTTTTAAGAGGAAATCCATTTGCCAATTATTTTACGAATCTTTGCTCTGGCTGCTTTCAAATTGTCCGGGTCCGTGGCTACATCGCTATATATATCACGACAGTGAGAAGATCCTTTAAAATAATCCACTATTATATTATCTTCTTATATATTAAAAAAAAAAATGCAGAATTCTAATATGTTTTTCAATATGCATAATTACCATTAATGACAATAGCGGGTGAAAAGGCATTTAGATCTTGGAGCACCGATAACGGATGCCATGGATCGCTATTTCCATTCGTGAAAATGACATTTCGTAAATCTGGTAATTTTCCTCCGTACATTATATTCGTCCTTCTCACATGTGAATCCAGTATTTTTTTATTATAACTAAAATTGAGTTTAGCGTGTCTTACTTTGAAAATAATTCAATATTTTATTCGACTAACTATAATTAAGTAATCATAAGTACGATAATAAATTATTTGATATTTAAAGAAATCTATTATGAAGATATATTGTATCACGCATATTTATACAAATTATGAACACGGAAATAAATGACACTTGAGCAAGGAAAATATTAAGTCGCTATTTTTTAAGTACTTACTAATCGCCATACAAATCGGTACACAAATTGATAAAATAATTTAGGGGAAACAGCTTTCCAAAGATTGATTTATTTGAGTTTGTCGTTTGATAGTAACCATATTCCATGCAGGTCTGATGATACCACTGTCTCACTGTACAATAAACATTATCCCTTGTTGTACAATACGTGTCATATATGATGTGCAATTTAATTTATTTTGTTAGCTACTTCAACTCACTGATACTCGTGGCTGCCAGCGAGTCCCACGAAACCTCTCGATATATCTTTAGAAAATTATTATAATTTACATCGTTACACTTCTCCTGATTCGAAAAGATGCGCGCAAGTCTCTGTAGGGGGCTGCCTAAATGCTTAGCTGTCATTTTATCACACAATGCCGCGATTCCTGTTTCACTGTTCTCGATTTTATTATACTGAACGACTCCGGCAAATATCTAAAGTTAAAAAATGAATAGAAACAGATAGAGCAATAGCTTCAATTATTCACGTACCTCTGACAACGTATTCATGAAGTAACCAAGATCACTAGGAGATTTTACGTCAGGCACGTGACATAATCTAAATTCGATATTAATAATAAAAAAATTAATAATAATACAAAATTATTTTTGTATATATAATAATTTTTTATTATTATAAATTATTTTTCCTCTTCACTTTATTGTCCGAGCGCAAATTAGGTATTAACAAATAGCACATGGATTCCAAATTATGTTTAAGCTTACTTGAAGAGAAGTTTAAGTTTACGTGGACCGGCTCGCATGGCTAATAATTCCTCTATCGATGCGAATGCAGTTTTAACAGATTCAACGCACTTTTTATTGTATTTGCCGAGCGCATCTGTCACGACCTCGAAATATTCTATGAAATCAAGCAATTTTAGTAATATTTTTAGGAATTATCAGTCGATCAAATAATTTACCATAAAAATCAGCCTTTGCCTGAACCGGAGCACTGCTGGCTAAGGCTCCCTGTGAAAAATATTTTTCTCTAATTTACCAATTCTTCTCAATCTTTAAGATATAAATATATAAATAAGAAAATAATATAAACAATACTTGGATGAGATGAGGATATTTGAGGCGTGCCCACGCCGCCATATTTCCAGCATAAGAGCCACCAACTACTATTACGGTACTCTTTTCTAAGTGCTTTTCCTTTTTCTTCGTTTCAATAAAATAAGCAAGATCGGCGAGTGCCTGGTCGGCGTTTAAGTATTGTAAATTCTCCGTGCTAATGTTTCTAAATGTTTGTATCGTGCAATATCAATTTAAAAGATTGATTTTAAATATCAAACGATAAAGAGCTCTCATAGCAAAAAAGTCACATTTATATTACCAACTTTATATTAATCAACTTATTATAATTGAGAGAATGGAAGTAACTAGTTATTGTAATTGCCTTTAATTACTTAGTTATCTTGTAACAACAATTTGATAATGACGTTACGAATTTTTTGTGATGACAATGTAACACCAGAGTTGGAATAGTTATATTTTTCGCATAAAATTGTTTACAGATTTTAATATATTATTCAGCATTATTAAGATCGTTTTAAGCTTATGAGCTTCGAATTGCTATAGTCAATTTAACTTGTGATATTACTGCGATAGTTGTTCAGTGGAGTTTGCGTTTCAAGACCACAAAAAATCATTTTAGCTCACAATTTAAAGGAGATTACATATGTACGTAGTATATAAATTTACATAGAATTATACAAGCACTTAAGATCCATCAGCTAAATCGTTAAAAGACATTTACCTCTTATTGATTGTTTACTCACATTTATAGTCCTATATGAGATTCTTAGTTTAATATAGTCAATATCACTTATAACGGATTAGAAAGACCATTCATTACTGAAAAAAATAACTTGCAATTTATAAATCGTCACTTTTTAATGTAACGTTATTTATTACTTTTTTTCAATAAGTAACGCGTAATAGTGACTTTCCTAATCTTAGCGTAACCTCAGTGTTTAGTTATTCATCATTACAGTCATAAAAATTGCAACGTCACTATTAAATTATTATTATAAAAAGTAACTGTAAAAGTAACGGAAAAGTAACTCCATTTCCTGCTACAATCACGGATAAATTGTGATAATATGAGATTATCAAAAAATCACAGTGATACATTATTATCTTAATCTGTGAATATTACAGTATGGGAGTGTCACAATAAAGTGCAATTTTTATCACAGTTTCATAATGATAGCGATATCACACATGTGACAAAGCAGAAATTTGCACGTCACTATGACTCTGCTATGATGTCACACCGTCACACTTGTGACAAAGTGGACATTCGCACGTCACCATGACTTTACTGTGATGTTACCGTGACCTTTTATGCTATGGGGAAAGCGCTACGGATTACATACTTCGTTGGTCTGCTCTGTCCATAGAACCGATGTTCGGTGTAATACATCAAACCGTGGTATTTTACGCCGAGTTCGTACATCAGTCCACCTTGCAAAAATCCATTTGTTATCTCCCATTCTCCGCCGATCATGATCAGGATAGGGCCATTTTTCTTCAGAAATGCGGAGTTTTCTTTGTAACGCTATACAGCAATCGATTAGTGTTAATAAAAAAAAATAAATGTTTTAAGTAAAAGCTTTTGAGTAACGATAATTACCATCGACCAAGTGCGATTGTCGCGATGATTGAAATGATCGAGTGGCTGAGTGATCCAACCCTCAACTATATTCTTGCCTGCATCTTTTGTTAATGATTCTGGCTCCTCCAAACCTTTAAAAGTAAATCCCCGAAAACCTACCCCGTTGACGAGGGGATGGACTGAGCACAAAACGAACAATACTTTCAATGCGATCATAATCTGTTTTTCGTATGCAATTGTTTAGCAGAGAAAGTTTCGTATACTTTAAAGTACACTAGATTAATGTTGAAATGCGACTGATTATTACTTGCCATTTCTTTTAGTTATGGCTAGCAGTACAAATCGATATGATATCTTTCATTAATGATTGATAACGCTGACACTTTATTGCATTAGCTACTCTTAGAGGAAATGGGAAACAATATTCCGATAATAAGAAACAGCAAAAATGATCTGATAATTGAAGAATGTCTATTGACTAGTGCGATTGCTCGAGACATAGATATTTGTGTATATCTTTATCGTACGATAAAAGGTATCATTTTAGCTAAATACATAACTTACGTAACATACATAGTAAAATAAAAATTGAATTTAAGCAGAAACTATTCTGAAATTAAATAAAAAGCATAAGTATTCGACAAAGATTTTGTGAACACAACTTTTAACATCGGCATCTAATGCAACTAAATTTTGTATGAATTTTGTAGTCATTCTGCATTTATGAGACTTATCCTTTTTAATTAATTAATTTTATTAAAGATAAAGATACTATATATTTACATACACTGTATGTTGTTATTAAATATTTGATATTTAATATTATATGTAATCGAATACACATTAATTGTAATTTTTTCTAACATTATATTTTTTCTAACTTAACGTTGTATTACTTGATTATTTCACTGCAAGTATAAATGCAAAAGAGAGAGCTATAAATCTGCATCAATAGAATTATTAAAATTAATAAATTAAAATTAATTATTTAATTAAATTAACTTAAATGAACAATCCACATAAAAACTAAATTAGAAATTAGACAGAAAGTGAAAGTGACCAAGAATTCTGATTACTGGCTAAATTTTAATCAATTTGAGTAGATATATATATATATATAATATACTTTTTTAAAAATTAATTATGTTTTATTTCCTAATCATAATCAGGATTATTTTTTTTCAAAATATGGAATTTTTTTTTGTAAAACAGTCGATAAGCATTAAGTAATTACAAATATGTGTTTTAAATAAGGTGGTTGGGAGACAATTAAAAATATTATTGATCAAGTGCGTTTATTGCAATTATTAAAATGATCAAAGGGTCGAATAATTCAATCACTAATTATATTTGCTTGCATTTTTTGTTAATGACTTCTCTACATCTCCAAAAATGAATTCTTTCGAACATCAAAGATCAAGCAATACTTAGTATTTTCTCTTTGCAATTATACAACAAAGAATATTTCAATGATCCCTTTAAAGCAGGTCAGATACATATTGAAATGCGATTAATTAAAATATCTGCCGTTTCTTTTTACGTATATTTTTCATCAACATTGATAATACGGTCATTTATTGCAATATTTTTACAATTAGAGGAAGTGCGAAACAATTCTTTGATTAAATAACTGCGAAGAAAAATAATCTCATCTGATGATTATGGAATGGTTATATTGTTTTAAGATTTAAACATGTGATTGCCAACACGGATGTGTCTTTATCGCGCGATAATAGGAATGATTAAATGCATTATTTACGTGTATTTTAAATAAAAATATCTAATCTACATTATTTCATCTATATTGGACATTCTTGTAGACAAAACTGAATCGGTCGGGTAGAATCACCTTTGGGATTACAAACACTTGACTCGTCATTACAGAATGCATAAGCTTTGAATGTTTTTTCGGGTATGTATTTATATTTTTGCCTGTCGGATCTACATGTATCTCTTCTGATGTTTCTGATTCTCGCGCGCGCGAATGCTTTCTTCTAATAACTTTTATGACTGCTTCTTATCTTTGTTTTGAAATTTTTGTAAAAGGGCTCTCCTTAGATTTATTTTTTTAATTTTGATGTTTGAATTGTTACGGGGTCTCTTACGATTCAATTAATAACATTCCATTTATGACATTTTAATTAAAACTTTCTATACTTGTGATTTTTTATGTCATTTGTTATATTGTGCGGGGAATTATTGCGATTGTTTCTTTTTCGTAGAATGAGAATATTTTGTCTTCAAACTTGTCTTGCAATCCAATTCAATCATAAATGATTTGGATGATCACCTCCATTTGCGATTTTGTTTTATTATCGTCTTGATCGGATTCTTTCTGTTTTGATTTACTTTTAACAAACAAATAAAAAATGTTAAATAATGATAAAGAAGCTTTTATCAATTTATTTTTAATTTATTTTTTGCTTTATTACACTACATAATTCTTATTTTTTCGCAATATTATTTTCTGATGAAAATAAAAAAAAGAGCGTAAGTCAAATATAAAGGAGATTAACAAAAACATAAATAAAATTTTTGGAGAGCATAAATGCAAAGAAGGAAATATAAAAAAAGCATTTTAAGAAGCAAATTTTACTAATTTACATTAAATAAAATGGAATTTACGTTTTTGTCACTGTCTCTTTATGGATTGAACTTACAATCCGATTTTTATTTTTGTCAAAATTATTCTGTATATAAGATATTCTTATATATAGCTTTTTATATGTATAAGCGTAAATAAAGTAAGTACATAAACCTAGTTTGTTTAGCTTGTCGGCAATCAAATTGCTTTTTTCCTGTTAAAAATTTTGGATGTACTTATTGTGCGGAATTTTAGAGATGTGAAGGTAATTGCATTTTTCATTGCTCTTCGGACAATTGGTTAGACTGCAGACAACAGATCTCAAGGATTTCACATTGATGAACTTACAAACGAGCGGCTTGCCATTGTAGCAACGTCCCTTTAGATTTTTCCAAGCTTTAGCCGCCGCTCTTTTTGTATCATACTGAACGTACAAATTTGCGCGCCAATGTTTCTTATTCCTCCAGTAACACTTAAGAGTCTTAATCTCGCCGAATAACTTGAGTTTAGTTATTATGTTATCATAGAATTTGCAAAAGTAATGCCACGTTCCTGAATTCTTGAATTCGAGTGCCACATTAGTGTTGCTTTCCATCGGATTTTTCTCGACCGAAAAGTTGAAATACAATCCTGTTATCAAGATCACATTGCTCAGAAAGATTTCACGATGGTTTTTAGAGCACTTGTTTTTATGCCTGAAATTACGAATAAATACATTTTGGAAATTAAAATAAAAATTTAATTTAAAGTTGATTTTAGTAGTGAAGTAAGATGTTTTTTTAAATTTTAATTTATTTTGATTTAGTACAGTTTCATTTAATGCAAATAACTCTTAACACAATTTTTTAATTTTCAAGTGGAAAATTTTTTTGGAAACTTGCAAAACATATGATAAAAAGAGTTAGTTAAATCACTAATATATTAAGATTTTTAATATTGTTATAAATGATTTACAAATCGTGATAATGACAAATCGTAAATATCTCTATCTACACTAACCGGCAAACACCTGTTAATTCAAAAGATGGGCAAAGTTTCTTGGTAGAGCAGCTATCTACGACTCGGCGTAAACTTTCGGGCGTTTTAACTCCATCGATATAATCGTTGATATCCTTCTGTAACTGTTTGCTTTTACGAAGTTGCTCCTCGCGTTTTTTCTTTATCTCCTCTATCAAAGATTCGTGTTTTATCTTCTTTTTAGAATTCTTCTTCTCACGTTTCTTATATTTTTTCCTCGGCCTTGACAGAATTGTAATCTTTCTTTGTTTTTGGAGCAATTGCCATTTTTTTTGTTTTTTTATCTGCACAATTAAGTAAGACACAATACTCAATTATTTAAATTACAAGCTTACTCATTTATTTGAAACTCGCAGGAAACAATATTTTTTCATATCCATATAAATTCCAGTTATAATATTTTATGAAGAAAATTGACTTAAAAAGTAAAACAAATTTGAAAAATTTGAAATATATATTATGTAATAAATATACGTTTATGTACATTTGATTAAATAAGTAGATCATTGTGGAAACAATTATATAAACACTAATTTCCCTGTGCCACCTGTTGTTACTAACACAATTGCTTTTACTATTAACACAATATTTATTTTATAAATATATATTATTTGTTTCATTTTAACATGTTTAAAAAATTTACAATTTTTAATTATAGTATAGATTTATTTAAAGTATAGATTTATGATTCAAAGAATGATTAAACATACAATTAATATTATACGATAACCAATATTAAAGCGATTGATATCCCAGAATATTACAATAAATGTTTATTACTATATAAAAGTTATGCGTTTTCTCCGTGTCCAGATCCATTCCTGAAATGCCTTTTTTGAAATGTTTATTACTACTTATTTTTTGAAATTTCATAAAAATATTTTATATAAAGCTTTATTCGAAATATTATTAAAATGTAGAATAAATATTTCATGTATTATTTATAAATATAAATAAATATTCCTAGTATTTTTTACTTAGATTATAATTCTTATTAAATATTTCGTAACATTTATAATAAATATTTATGATGGTGCAAACTAAACCACAAAAACATTTATAAAATATTTAAAATAAGTCATAAATATTATATATTCTGGGATATGTTACTATATAATATTAATTGCTTTAACAATTGGATATCATGTAACATTTATTACATCTATACTTCTATCTTCATCCAAGCTAACATATGGAAATATTCAAAAAGAGCTTTTATTAAATGTATCCTGTAAGTAAATTTTATTGTAACAGAAAGTTAATTATTAAAATGTTAGATTTTGAACATAAAAAATATATTTAAAAAATTAAATTAAGGTTATAAAAAAATTTTTTTGCTAAAACATAAATTAAAAATGACTTTTTACTTCTTCTTTTAGCCAGTCTAATTCTGTAAGAAATCGTCTCATCCGTTTGTAAAGTTTCTCCATCGCAATAAGTCTTTCCTTATGAATGGGATTTATCGAAGGACATTCTTCCATTCTCGCGCTTTTTTAAAAGCAATGGCAAATATGATCGACAATGTCCGAAACACACAAAAACAATTCTATTGAAATTGACTGGCGACTCGATATCTAATAATGAGGGAGAGAATGATATATCTTTATTTTCTGCTCCTTGCCCTTTTTAGCTTAATAAAATGTACCAGAATTAAAAAATTTTTTTGTTCGAATATATGCAATTTATGCAAAATATATTCTAGAATTAAATGAAAAGAATACATTTAACAAGAATTTGATAGAGTAGTTTTTAATTTTGTATTTCAGGGACTTTTACTTCTTTATTAACTTTTAAACATAAAAGAGATTGTATCATCGATTTTATCTTCAACTGGGAAATAAAATTTGTTTAGTTTAGATTAACAGAGATCACGTGTAATTAAATTTTTATAAATATAAATATATTTAATTTATACATATTTATAGAAAACTGATCACCCCTTTCTATTAATGTTTTAAGAAAAAAAATAGTCTAATGTAGTTTATATGATAAATTGTTTAAATTGTGACTTAATATATATTGGATTATTGAGATCACTCAGCGACTTTATTAAGGAATAAAATTAATGTGCTCAGAAATAATATTAGAAGAAATCAAATATAGTCGTGATTTCGGATCAATTAGGCCAAATTTTAGATAAAAAAATTATCTAAACAAATGCTTAATCTCTGAATAAGTGATATATTTAAAGAGGCGAAGCAAAGTATTAAATTTTTAGAGCGACACAGTTCTATTAGATCATATTCATTTTAATTTGATTTGTCAGTAGTGGATTATGAGTTTTTCAATTTTCGTTATTGTTATTTCTTTCCTGACTATAGACAAATTAGTTGTAGAGGAACAGAATCCTTATTTATATATAATGTTCGAATCTTTGCGTCAAAACGCATGTTATATATTTTTGACCATCTCGGAAAGCGTAATCTCTCTCTTTTTTTGTAAGTTTTTTTTAGCAATTTTTAAAATTTATATTTAGTTTATATAATTCTGTAATTTTATTTTGAGAAAAATTTTATCACTTTAAACTATAATACAGTTAATTTGGTAAATTTTCAGTAAATATTAATAGATAAATATATTAGACTCTAGACAGTTATAAATCAATTTTTGGCAAATTTCTAATCAGTTTTTAACTGAGCTTTCCCAAAAATTTTCTTCGAGAGATGATAAATGTCTGTTGTGCTGTAATTAGAGAAAGCGTATGAAGGCACAGTCCGCATTGTAAAGAAAAAAATGCGATTGTTCCAGTATAAATTCCAACAGTATCACTATAATGTATGGCATAAGCGGCTTTTTTGAATCTCGAAATTGATTCACATTTCAAATGTTGATTTTACAAAAAAGTACGAGATCGATTTTTGTTAAATCAACTTAGCACTTTTTTAATGAATATTTCAATTGTGTAAAAAGATTTTGCAATCTATAAGTCTATTTGGAAAATTTTCTAACCTGTAGTATCGATAATTCTGTCACTTTAGAATTTCTTGAACTTTTTATGGGCAAAGGTTGCAAATTTGCAATGTTTATCTTAAAATTAAATTTGGGATAAATAGAGATCTCTGCAAATTATAGTTATACTTAAAAACTGAAGCTGGAAATATATATAGCATTGAATACTGAAACATAGTACTTCTACCCACCACAAGGTTATATATCGGAATATATCGATAATGTAAATATCGATAGATTTTTCACAATTACAAGTTTTTTTTAAAGCAAAAGTAAAGACAAATTTTTTTTATTAACAAGACAATGCCGTACGTAGAGGAAATATAATAAATAAAGAAAAAATTTTATTTATGTATTATATTTTGCATATTGTATTTTGTAGATACCCTAGCGAAAATAGAAATTGAAGCAGACGAATGTAAGAGTCCTCTCTAAAACTTTTAGAATTGTTACTCTAAAGTGAAATCTCACTCTCAATTGAAAATTGAGCTATTTTTTTTAGTCTCTTTTTCAAACTGATTCAATTTTTACTTTTTCACTCATTTTTCCACTTGAAAGAATTTAGATAGTAGAGTAACAGAAGCATAAACGAAACTTCTAGGAGGCAAAAATTAAGACAGAAAAAATATGGATTCATTTATTTGTCTCCTGGTTTGAAAATTGATAACGGGCGTATGTATACATACATATTGGAAAAATCGACAAGTACTTCCATGAAGAAATCTATTTGTTATTTACGTCGTAAATCTTTGCTCTATAGCTTCTAAAGATAATAATATCGTTATAAATTACCAGATAAAATCTGGTTATCTGATTATTCGGTAGTAATAAATGCCGCATTATCCGGTTATTTGATAAATTTATTATCCAGTATATCCCTATACATATGTATAATCGATATTGTACAATACATGATCATTAAGCCTACGACACACAGTGCAGTGTTTCTTATTGGATTGCTTGCGTTTTAGAAAATTATTAAAAATTCTGCGTTCTGGTATAATTCTAATAGTTTACTAAAACGCAAGCAATTCAGATCATTTTGATCAAAAAATGTATTGTGTGTCTCTGGCTTTAGGCATATGTATGTTGCATTAAATATGGATATATATTTTATCTAATAATAAGGTAACATTCCGAAATTATAAAAAGAATATTTATTAAATTCTATAAATGAATTTTATCGTTTTGTTACAATATTTTTATTATCAAGATATTAGAAAAAGCTATGAAAGAAAATTAAAACCCAATAAAAAATTTGTGATTAAAAAAGTATGTAATTTTTTAAATAAAATTTTAATCACGTAAAAGGCACATTTATCACGATATGAGATAATATTTGATTAGATCAACTCATTACAATATCGTTAAATCATTAAATGACAGCGTGCACATAACATGCATGCTATCGTTTAATAATTTAATAACATTATAATGAGTTGATCTAATCAAATGTTATCTCATCATAATTAATCATAATGAATATGCCTTTTGTACATTGCGCGGCTTTGAACTTGGCATCTAATAGTTAGTATTTGAAACTGCAACAGTTACGATCATGGTTGACACTATACAAAACGCTTTTCGACCTTTGGTCTTAGTTGCTTTTATTCTTGGTTTAGGAAATTTTAGATATCCCCTCAGTTATTGGAGATTTCGCTTAAGTATCTTTTACATAATAATGGTGTGGAGTTTCTATGCCTTTGCATTTCATGTTATGATACAGAAATTTTCGCCAAGGAGTATATTTAATAATTCTTTAATTTTTATATCGATAAGTACAAATATTCTTGTGACGATAATATCTGTAACTATCACCAGTTGCAAACACCAGGTATATTTTTTTATTCATAAATATTAAATTGTTTTATTTTTAATCTAATACAAAGATAATGCACAATAATATTACTTATCATTTTAGAATTAATTTTATTTTTATTTATTTAAAAAAGACAAATTTAATTAAAAATTTAACTAAACACAAATCTAATTTTACATTCACTTATGTTTTTAAAAAATTTTATTTAAAAATATTAATTTTTGAAGAAGTTTTACAAAATGTTAATTAAGAAATTTTGTATTCGATCTATCAGATAGTATAAAAAGTCTTAACAAAATTCTTATTAATTGATATAATAAGATTTTAGATCAATGAGAATAAATCTAATTAATCTTTATATATAGCATCTAGAATTTTAACGTTGTTCAGCATTTAGGCACACAGTATCTATAATATTCGAATTCCTTGAATAAATGCATTGATGGGAAACTTGATTTTTTTAAGATTATATTCGACAATTTTGCAAGATAGAAGAGATGCTAAAATACCTCTTCACAGATATACAGAGTGTGGCTAATATAAGGTAACAAACTTTGAAACCAAACTCATCACATCAAACATGAAAAAAAATTTTATATGAACATATATCCGCAAACTTATTGTTACTCTAAATGTTTATTAATCGAGAAAAATAAAAAAATAATATTTATTGTTTAATACAATCTATTTTCAATTTTTAATTATAACAATGTTTGAAGTGTCTTCCATTTAATTTAATACACATTTGGACACGTCGGATTATGGACTATTGCACTTTTTCAAAGATCCCGGGACAATTGTGAATGATAATATAAGCATCAAAGATGCGTTAGCGTAGGATATCTTTATTTGATTGAAGCTTTATAAACTAAGGACTTTAAGTGATAGATAAAAATCGAGAGAGGATCTTAGATTCGGGGATTATACATAATATACTTAAACATTTTGAGTTATGTCTTAGTAACAGTGTATTTGCGAACGTATGTTTATATGAATTTTTTTCATATTATTTGTTGTGGGGAGCTTGGTTCAGAAATTTGTTATCTTATTTTAGTTACACCCTTTATCGTCTGATCGATGCAATTGTTATTTTTGTGTGAGTCGGTTTGACGCGCGTATTCGAGTGGAGTGGATATTTAAATTAGATATTTTATGATTTTTTTCTATAAGATATTATGTAGATATACTATAAGATTTTACTATTTTGACTAAATATATGAGAAATTCTCTTATTTAATGAGATTTATTTTTATTAAAATTAATGCTTTATTGTTAAATATATTATTTTGTATATATGTATTTTTTATATATTCTTATACGAATGATACGATTTATATATTATTTTGTCAATAATATCTTCAGAAAATCCATATGTGTATAAAAAAACTTTCTCTTGTGGATGATACATTGGAAAAACTTGGGATACCTAAGAAATATCATACAATTAAAAAATTGATAAAATTAATATTAATCATATATTTTACAATGATTCTCATATTATTTGCTGTCGATTTTATTTGGAATATAGAAAGGCACAACAATATAAAAGCCGTGATTATTGCTCTTATTGTGGCATATCCTTTTCACATCAATACTATCGCAGATATAATAATTGCGTGTTTTCTAAGGTTTGTAAACTATTATTTGTTTGAAGCTATTATTAATAAACATTATTAATACTTTTGAGACTTCCATAGTACATTCAATATAGGAGCTACTCGTTTCACTGGGTTTCTTTCCGTATCTAGATCCATTATACGAGTATGCTAGTTTCATGAACCTTGCCTTCATTTATCAGGTATTAGAAAATTATTTCTCGCCCCGGATGTGGAGATAATCCCCAAAACGAATAGCTCCTGAATAAACATTATTATTAAAAATTCAATATAATTTTTGTAGATTTTAATTATAGCTAGATTTAAAAGTTAAATGTATTATATTAAATGTGTATATCTTGAAATTAATTAAATTGTTTTATAATGATGTTATATATATGTCACCAATTATTTGGTAATTTATTAAAATAATTTCTTAATAATAATATTAAAAAATTTTTGATTGATTACGTAAATTTATAAGTTTGTGATTATTATTTATATAAATTTATAAAATTTTAATTGTAAGTAAAAAAAAAGAATTCAAGAAATATCTTATTTTTTTACTCTATTGTTCAAAAAAATATTATTTAAAAACAACTTTTTAAAATATTTTTTTAACAAAAAATCACAGATATATTGGCACCAAAGTAGATGAAATAAATAGTTATATTGAACAACTATCAGAAACAGAAGAGTGTGGGCTGAGACGCAAGTGGAAAAAGTCTCTCATTATTCGTCATTATATTCGTAGTGCAGAGAACCGCAAGCATGTATTATGGACTGTAATGTAAATTGATTGATAATAAAAGTCACAGAAATATTAAGAAGGCGATATTTCATAAAAAGAGAAAATTATTATATTAGCTAAACGTATAAGTATCGCCATTTTTCATATTCTATCTAATATAATATGACATGTCACACATAGCATTAATTTAATGGCAGTTTCGTATTTGTCTATAATAACTTATTAAATTTTTTAGTTTGTATAATACATATTGAATATACATTAGTTTTATATTGTTTTAAACAAAATTTTATGCAAATCTATCTTCAAAAATTATTTATGTACAAATAAAGAAAAGGAATTCTAAATTAGAGAAGATCTAATATAATTTAAATTTCTTCGTAGAATTTGTATTGTTGAAAGACTTTTATTATTGAATTAAATTTTTATCCATCATAAAATTTGAATCCATTATACAATATGTTATGTATCTATAAGTTATATATTTTTGCAGTAATAATCAAAGTAAATTTATTTCTGTGAAATTGCATTGCTTAGTTAAATAAATAAAAATTTTATAACTATTTATGCTAATATAAATTAGTATTTATTTGTAATTATGTAATTTTTATTAATTTTTATAGATCTAGAGATCGAAGCTTAATGATCGCCGATTCATTTAGAATTTTATGCACATAGAATATTGTTTAATACTTATATGGCGATTTGTCTCAAAAGTATTCTATCTCTGCCTATATGTTTGCTCTTGGG
>NW_017305811.1:1325753-1331426 GCF_001594115.1 Trachymyrmex septentrionalis | reverse complement strand
GAGAGAGAGAGAGAGAGAGAGAGATGTCCAAAGACAAACATGTAGGTAGAGGTGGAATAGTTTTGGAACACATTTCATTTTATAATAATTTTGTAATAGATGTATATTTATTTATTAAATAATATCGTTCTAGGCACCTTCATTCGGAACTCTGTCGAATAAGTCATGAAATGAACGATTTATTCGGAATACAATTTACGTTGCAGATGATAGCTTACTTCATTATTTTGGTTACAACATTTTATGTTCACTACCATATGATACTGTGCCTGACGCATATACATGCGACTGATTTAGCTGCACTGAAACTTATTCTTTCCAATGACATGTGGTGCATGGTATTTGTAACAAAGTTTATATCACTGAATTGCATTTGCGAAAGTGTTTGTGCTAAGGTAAACTGATTTCTATATATTAAAAAGGAAAATGTTCTCACAAAAGTTGAAATTAGGATATTTCTCTCTCTTCCCCTTTTCTTGTCTCTCTCTCTCTCTCTCTCTCTCTCTCTCTCTCTCTCCCTCCCTCCCTCTCTCCCTCCCTCTTTCTCTCTCTTTCTCTTTCTCCAAGATAACTTAAAACTTTTTTTTTAGAAAATATAAATTAAAATTGATAAAAAGAAATACTGTAAAAATAATCAAAGTGTTAGATAAAAAGAACATAAAAACCTGGCTCTTTTTAAAAAAATTACTCAATTATTATTCAAATAATTTAAACATAAATGTTTCGATCTCATTATCAGGTTGAAATCGATTTTAGGTACGGATTTATCCTTACACGTCCTATTACATCCCAGCTACAAGTAATTGATCGATCAACCATTTCTGGCTGGGTCGGAAAATTAGCTTAATCCCGACGTGTCTATAGCTTCTATTATTACTGTTTATTGTAGACGATGCTTAAGATTTCCTTACTGCTTACGTCTTACTACTTTACGTTTTTGTTTATAAAATATTTTGTTTGTAAAGTATTTAATGCGTCGTCTACAATAAACGGAGTAAAAAGTAAGAATAATACATTGACCAATAACAGTTGATGATTATTCTTCTCATATTCTTTGATTTTATCTTACTCTTACTTCTTACTCCGTGTATTGTAAATAACATATAACTGAGATGGTAAATCATGTTAGGCTACTGTTGGAGTTTCGCCAACATAGTATGAGCACATGTGATTTTAGCAGACTTAACTTAGTTATTTGAGTCTAAGCGATTATTGAAAGATATACAATTATTATAAATTTAAAAATTGTAAATAACATAATAAACTTTATATCATTTCAGATGCAAGAAACTAAAGCTTTGATACATAAATTAACAGATCTCAAACACTTTACGGAAATGCGTGAAGAGGTAAAATACATTTTTTAATACTTTTTTAAGTATAAATAATTTTTAAATAATTTTATATATCATAGTATCTTCTGACAAGAATCATATTATATTACAGATTTATCAGTTTCTTTTGCAAATGTCACTTCGGCCATTGGAATTACGCGGAATGGACATGTTCCAATTTGGCTATAAATTCATTAATAAGGTTAATTTTTATAATCTTTAAAATTATTCACACATCTATATAAGTTTATACGGAAAGAGCGATTTTGCTGAAATACCTAAAAATTTAGCTTGATACAAAATAATGGGAGGATTTGCCTACAACATCATTTGTCTACATCACTTTTGCCGACAGTATATTTGCGCACTAAAATTATTGCCACATTTCGATTGTCTACATACACTTTTGCGCATAAATAAAAATTTCAGAGATAAGTTACTCTCTGTACATATTATTTATTGCAAAGATTATTACTAAGGCCTTGGTCTAAAGATTTACAACGCTTGCAAGAAATGTTAGAGATCCTGATTCGACTCCTGGCCAATGTAAAATTTTTCGTAATAATTTCACAGGTTTTAAAATGTATATAATTAAATATGGAAAGATTATTAATATTTCAGATGGATTGTGTTAAAGTCCGATAGTAAGAAAGCATAACAATATTTTTTAGATAAATTCATTTAAAGAATATGTACATTAGTGTGTAATATGTACTAGTTTAACATCTACTTTGACCATTAAGTGGCACTTTTCGTATATTTAAGAAAAATAATTCTGTTAAACCATTAAAATAATTAAGTAGGAAATTTCTGCATGATGAACAATGCAGTAAAAAAATTTGTTGTTCTAGCAACCAGCTTCAGCGTTCTGCATAATTATCTGATAGTTCAACAAAATTATTCTTATATTAGTAGGGAAAACTGAGGCTTGTGTGTTGGCATAAGAGGTAAATTAGCATTGCATTCTGTTTATGTATTTATGATAAAGGAAACAATGGAAAAGTTACTGCAAAATATTTTTTTTTACAACATAAATGTTTCTCTCTAAGTTTCATTTAAATCAACGAGTATTACAAATGATTAAAATTGGATGGGGTGCGTTGGCTCATATCATAAGAAAAGATTAGATTATCTTACACGTGTGAACATTTAATTACAATTTAACTCTAACCAAATGCGCGCTTTATGTTTAATATTTCTATATTAAAATAAGGCAGAATTAAAATAATTTATACTTATTTTTCTGTGTAATATTTAATTTGCTATTTAATCATTACAAAATAACTTTGAAAGATACAATTTTTACTAAAAGTACATATCCACTATCTAATTTTTATTACTTTTTTATATTTTTGTTAGTAATATAATTTATTATAAAGGCAATTTATACTGTGATATATATCAATTTATTCCACATATCGGGGCAAGTTAACTACAATGCATATCTGTATTTTATTTATTGCAAAGAAACTATACAGTGTATAAAACCATTACTGATATAAAAATGTAGAGAAAGATTCTTTCTATCATATTGATATATTTTAATAATAATTAATTATTTAAAAACTTTAATGTCGAAATTGTAAAAACTGTACCAACGAGATCTGGTCTCCCCTATATCTAGTCAAATTTTTTAATACTTTAACAAAACCGTTCTTTCCGTGTAACAATAATTTATATAATTGTGCTTTTTCTTCTAGTTCTTTATCTGGGTACTTAGCGTTATTGTTTTTATATTACAAATGGATACTTCTCCTATGTCTCAATTATTAAAGTTTAATGGAATTAATGAAACATGTTTGGAAAGAAATTAAATTTTTATTAATTTTTCACATTTAGAAATAAAACGTGTATGGAAAGGAAATATATGATGATTTAATATTCTCCGTATTATTTTGTAACTTATTATTTATGAATTTAATTAATATAGAAATAAATTTTATATATAATTGTTAATTAAATATTTCTTTAGATAACAATTATACATGTATATCACCTAAATACTGTTATTTATTTCAATTTATTTACACATTTTTTATGAATGTATATCATATTAGCAAAAAATTATCTTGAATCGGACTGTATAGATGTTTCTTATAGACTATTATAGATTATAAATTGTTGAAAATGTTGTTGCAAGCCAAAAAATTCCGGTACGATAAGTTTTCAAACTAATTAAGATTTAATGTTTAAAAAATAGTTTTTATGACGATATTTAATATATTTTTGTAAAGATTAACATTATCTTGAAATTTTGATTAAAACCTAAGTAACAAGCTGCTGTTATTTGCGGTTAATTAGACATGAAAATGATATTAAAGATTGCCATTTTAATATCAGAATGACGACAAATAATGTCAGCTTGTTACCTGAAAGGCAATAAATGTATTGTTTATCTCTTATAAAATCTCTTTTATAAATCTTTTATACATTTTACATTTTAGCCATATTGTGAAGGATTAAAGTACATGATTTTTCTAAGATAATACGTTTTCAGCTTAATGTTGAAATTATATACAATTTTTAGTTTTTGGCTTTTTGGCCTTTTATAGTCGGCTTTTTGACTTTTGGCTTTTTGATAGTTTTCCCGCAATATAAAAAAAATAAAATTTGAATACTTTTTTATCACAGTAATAGATAAAACAACTTTTTTAATATGATTTTTTTTTAGATATTCAAAGTGGATAATTAAAATGAGACATCCTGTTATATGTGTATTATATATATATATATATATACACATATATACAGAGTGATTCAACATAACCTTTTATTCTTAAAGAGATATATTCCTGGGCGTACTCTGAGACGACTTTCCCTTTGGTAAAAATTTGTCCGAAGCTTAGTTTTAGGAGGGAGGCTCTCACTGTATCGCAGCTGTAACCACATGATGGTGAATGCGTTTTCACGATATTAGATAAAATTTATTAGATAACTCAAAACGGAGCCGAAACGTTCTAAAACTTTTCACGTTATTTCTGTAAGTTTTGCGCAATTTATTTCCAACACTGACTCCTAATGCCCTCGATAGATATAGTTTTTATATATAATTATATATGAAACATTTTTTTCCCGAGGCTGCATAATAAATATACAAGTAATGAGCAAAATGCAATTCAAAAGAAAGTGCAAATACTTCGTACGAATCAATTATCTCAATTGTGCTATTTAATTATTTAAAGACATTTGCTATATAATTAGATACATTTCATTGTAATAATGAACGTAACGTTTGCAGAATATTAACTTTGCAACTTGGGTGCTTTAACAGTTAGTACATGAAACTGCGAGAGTCACCATCATGATGAATAGTATAGAAAAAGCATTAAGTCCTGTTTTCTTAATTACTTTTCTTTTGGGTCTTGGAATTCTCAAATATCCTTCCGACCAATTGTATCGCTTGAATCTTTTCTATATATTTACTGTGTGGGGTGTTTATACTTACGCGTTATATTATACAATTGACCAGTTTTCAATAATTGTATTTAATAATTTAATGCATTTTTTTGGGGTAATAGTAAATTTGCTTGTGGCACTGATATCCATAATTATCGCTATCTGCAAACACGAGGTATATATTGCAATATATATATTTTATTTGTAAATGTTATTGTTTTAATACTTTAATAGTGTGACATCTAAAATAGATAGTAATGTCCAATATCATCGCAAGAATATCACTTTCTATCATGAAACAAATAAACTTTATTATTTATTTAGAAATGTGATAAAGTAAAGCCATGATTATATTATTGAATTATATTTTATACATTAATGTTTACTTAAAGAATCTAAAGCTTGTGAACAGTAAAATTTTATTTAAATGTTCTTATATTATATAAGCCATTATACGCTAACATAATTTATATTTTAATAAGATTTTTATTATATACGTCGCTATTATATACATGCTTACTTCAGAATATGCATATATACAAAGAGCAAACCAAAATTTGGTTTTGTATAGAACAAACCAAAATTTTGGTATTGGTCTGCGGGAGACCTTCGAAAAGTGTGTGTTCTAGAGTTCAAAATATCACGTATATATCTTATTTATATTTATTAATAAGAAGAGATCTTGTAGTTTTAAAAATTCTATTATTTTTAGAAATATCGAGAATATATACAAAGATTCAATCACATGGATGATACATTGGAAAAACTTGGAATATTGACAGACTATCCTAAAACGCAAAATTTTATAAGACTGATTTTGATTACATGGCTTTTAATAGCCAGCATGTCATGTATTTTCGATTCCTTTGTATTATTCACAATATACAATGATATAAAAGTCGTACTTATTGTTTATGTTTTGAGTTATTCTTCATACATTAAT
>NW_017305811.1:1325227-1325653 GCF_001594115.1 Trachymyrmex septentrionalis | reverse complement strand
ATTTTCGATTCCTTTGTATTACTTACAATATACAATGATATAAAAGTCTTACTTATTCTTTATGTTTTGAGTTATTCTTCATACAGTAACACTATCACAGATATAACGTTTGCGCTACTTTTAAGGTTTGTAAATCTTATTGCAATACAATCATATTATTTTATAGTGCACAATATTAAGACAAATTTGAATATTTAGCGTCTCAAAGTAAATATATATTGTATTAAAATATAATAAAATAATAGACAAAATAGCATATGAGAGTCAATCGCTCAATTATTTAATTCTCAGTATTTTATGTGGTCCTTTCTCACGGCCAAGCAATCATATGTAAGCGATGCGATGATCATAATAGATAGTAATTCATTATTGACTGCTTCTTACATAATTATTAGAAGATCTAAAGAAAGCTCGAAGCAGAAGTCA
>NW_017305811.1:1323873-1325127 GCF_001594115.1 Trachymyrmex septentrionalis | reverse complement strand
AATTTGAATATTTAGCGTCTCAAAGTAAATATATATTGTATTAAAATAAATATTGTATTAAAATAAATATAATAAAATAATAGACAAAATAGCATATGAGAGTCAATCGCTCAATTATTTAATTCTCAGTATTTTATGTGGTCCTTTCTCACGGCCAAGCAATCATATGTAAGCGATGCGATGATCATAATAGATAGTAATTCATTATTATTCATTATTGACTGCTTCTTACATAATTATTAGAAGATCTAAAGGAAGCTCGAAACAGAAGTCGAAACATGTAATTGATTCTTTGCGTTATGGTTATATCAAATGTCATTTTGTATTATTTAATTTTCAGAAAGTTTTTATTTACGCAATAATTACCGCACTTGATTCCTATGTGCTATTTTATCTATGATTTTATTATATGATAAGGAGTCATTTTTTTATATTAAAATTAAAGTATAATGTAACATAATAGGATTAACTCTATATTAATATCCATTTTCCATTCTATAAACATGTATTAATCTGCTATTATATTAAATTCGAATTATTTACGCTAATACGTACGCATATAAACTCGGAAATTCGTAATATCTTTATATTTCTACAAAATTTTAAGCAGATAAAAATTTTTTTAATTTTTACTTTGCTATATGCTTATGTAAGAATTTAATTACGTTTCTTCTAAATATTTTTTGAATTTTAGATATATCGGTACTAGACTGGATAAAATAAATAATCATTTTGTACAAATATCAGAAATGGAAGATTATAAATTAAGATGCAAATCGAAAAAGATTTTTGTTAATAGCCACAATGTCCGTGGTGCTAAGAATTACAAACGTTTATTATGGATCGTAATGTAAATTATTATTATTTTATTTATAATTCAAAAATTTTTTGTTTATAATATAAAGATAAATAAAAATATAACAAATATTTTATAAAATAAAAATATAATAAAAAAAATAATTTAAAATATAAGGTAAATAAAAGGAATTATTAATTGACACCTAATAAGTAATTAATTAATACCTATTTTCATACTTTATTGAGAACAAAATTAAAGTATTTAATAAATAATAATAAATAATAATAAGATAAGAACGTTGGAATAAAATTGGCTTTTACATTTATTTTTGAAATTAATTTGTAAACATATCAATTATTAGTTTTAGTATTATCAATTATTAATCTTACATTTTTTGTAGTGATATGATTTTTATAACATTTGATAACTTTTATAAAAATATCAACTTAATATAT
>NW_017305811.1:1322019-1323773 GCF_001594115.1 Trachymyrmex septentrionalis | reverse complement strand
ATATATATATATGAATTGATTAGAAATTAGTATCAGTAATTAATTTTTCAAAATTGTTAGCATGCACAAAACAAGATATAACCTTAAATTTTTATCTATATTACTCATTTCTCATTTCGTTCATATTTTTATCTCTAAACGTTGTTTCATCATATCGAAACAATATAAAACATTTTGAAGAGGTACAATATGAACAGTACGCCTTCTGCAACTGTCTCCTTCATGTATTCTAGAAATAAGAAATTAATATAAGTATATTTTTAATAAGTATGTTTGTATATTAAGATATATTTCTTTTTAGACATCTCCATTTGGAACTTTGCCGAACAGCTCGTGATATAAATGGCTATTTCGGAATACAAATAACTTTGCAGATGATATCTTATTTCATTAATTTAATTGGAATGTTTTATTTTCAATATTATTTGATATTGCATTGGAAACTAATATACAAAAATAATGCAGTACCAAGAATAATGATTTCTAGTTACGGATGGTTTATCTTTTATTTAATTAAGTTTATATCATTGAATTATATATGCGAAAGTGTCAGTACTAAGGTAAATATTTTCAGTAATAATTCAGAATTGTAAAATATTTAAATAGATCAGATCATGCTTATAATAAACAACGTTGCATAACATAGTAAATAATATAACTATCAATTTTAAGATAAATAATTGTAAGTGATAAAACAAACTTTCATAGAAAAATAAATTTTAGACATAAAATAAAAAAAATAAAACAATTTCTCTTTTATGTAAAAATGTTAATTTATTATTAAAGTAATGATAATTAGATCAATTTATCGATAAAGCTTTTTCGAAATTTTTGTATTTTTTTATGTAATCTTGATAGAAATCTTTGAGTAACTTCGATACAATAACATAATCTATTGGATCTGGGGAACATCCAAAAATATAGATATAATCCACTTATTTTAAATAAAGTATTTGTAAAAGATTAAATTAGGAGACTTTGCACCAATGACCTCGATCTTTACATATGTTGTCAAGATTATTCAGGGTCATAACCTTCAACACATATTGGCCGTCGCTTGTTATTTGTTAAACAATTATTTACAAAGAAGTTAAAGATTAACGTTTTATTTCTGTTACATAGAATGTTAAAAACAATTCCAAACCCTTTCCCTCCTTGCGTAATAATTTTTCAGGCAAAGCGGAGTCTGTTCTTGCTTACAGGCATCCAAGGTTCCACGCAAAGTAAGGTTCATCCCACACCTCCTGCATAGGAGCATACGTCTTTTCATGCAAAACTAGGTTTACACTTACACCTCCCCCTCCCTTTCTTCTCATGCCTGAAACGTTCAACGCAAAGCGAAGACTATCCCATTTTTCTTTTTTACAGAGCGTAATAACTGTTTATTGGAAAATAGTGAATGAACTTTATTTCGCATGATAACGACGACATTCCTAGATAAGAAGTATGAAATGAACTTCGCCTTGCATGAAAAGTTGGATGCTCTTAGCAGGGGTGGATATGGGATGAACATTGCTTAGCGTGAAAAGTGTAGGAGATTATTCATGGTCATACCTTGACAACATATGTCGAAATTAAGATTATCGAAGCGAGGTCCACTAATTTAAACTTTTTCAAATTATTTAAAAAAAGTCATATTTAAAAATAGGTTACATTTTTTCCACCCTTGATTGATTATCACTATCAAAATAACAACAAACATTTCTCTTACATAAATATTATCAAGATTATCACAAAAGCATAATTCTGAAAAG
>NW_017305811.1:1316578-1318297 GCF_001594115.1 Trachymyrmex septentrionalis | reverse complement strand
TTACGGATGGTTTATCTTTTATTTAATTAAGTTTATATCATTGAATTATATATGCGAAAGTGTCAGTACTAAGGTAAATATTTTCAGTAATAATTCAGAATTGTAAAATATTTAAATAGATCAGATCATGCTTATAATAAACAACGTTGCATAACATAGTAAATAATACAACTATCAATTTTAAGATAAATAATTGTAAGTGATAAAACAAACTTTCCTAGAAAAATAAATTTTAGACATAAAATAAAAAAAATAAAACAATTTCTCTTTTATGTAAAAATGTTAATTTATTATTAAAGTAATGATAATTAGACCAATTTATCGATAATAAAGCTTTTTCGAAATTTTTGTATTTTTTTATGTAATCTTGATAGAAATCTTTGAGTAACTTCGATACAATAACATAATCTATTGGATCTGGGGGACATCCAAAAATATAGATATAATCTACTTATTTTAAATAAAATTATTTGTAAAAGATTAAATTAGGTGACTTTGCACCAATGACCTCGATCTTTACATATGTTGTCAAGATTATGACCCTGAATAATCTTCAACGCATATTGGCCGTCGCTTGTTATTTGTTAAACAACTACTTAAAAAAAAGTTAAAGATTAACATTTTATTTCTGCTACATAGAATGTTAATAACAATTCCAAACTCTTTCCCTCCTTGCGTAATAATTTTTCAGGCAAAGCGGAGTCTGTTCTTGCTTACAGGCATCCAAGGTCCCACGCAAAGTAAGGTTCACCCCACACCTCCTGCATAGGAGCATACATCTTTTCATGCAAAACTAGGTTTACACTTACAACCCTTCCCTTTCTTCTCATGCCGTTCAACGCGAAGCGAAGACTATCCCATTTTTCTTTTTTACAGAGCGTAATAATTGTTTATTGGAAAATAGTGAATGAACTTTATTTCGCATGATAACGACGACATTCCTAGATAAGAAGTATGAAATGAACTTCGCCTTGCATGAAAAGTTGGATGCTCTTAGCAGGGGTGGATATGGGATGAACATTGCTTAGCGTGAAAAGTGTAGGAGATTATTCATGGTCATACCTTGACAACATATGTCGAAATTAAGATTATCGAAGCGAGGTCCACTAATTTAAACTTTTTCAAATTATTTAAAAAAAGTCATATTTAAAAATAGGTTACATTTTTTCCACCCTTGATTGATTATCACTATCAAAATAACAACAAACATTTCTCTTACATAAATATTATCAAGATTATCACAAAAGCATAATTCTGAAAAGATCTTATCAATAATTACCAAAGTAATTATTATAAATGTAAAATAACATAATTAACCATTTTTTAGGCACAAAAAACTAAGGAAATTATTCATAAACTGACAAATTGTAATTCTTTTGCCGAGGTACGCGAAGAGGTAAAATAAATTTTCTATACAAATATATCTAAATAATCTTTATATTTAAGTAAAAATTATACATCATGTAATGCAGATTTATCAGTTTGGTTTGCAAACATCACTGCAACCGTTGAAGTTTAATGGATTGGGTCTATTTTATTTTGGCTACGATTTTATTCGTAAGGTTAATCTTTGATATCATTAATATTTATGTCAAAGCTTAGTATGTCGCAGAAATTTCCAACAGTAATGTTTTTTACATATTTTCTTTTAGTTTTTCGTGTGGATGATTACCGCTGTTATTTTCATGGCGCAAATGGATTTTGCTCCTATATGGTCTT
>NW_017305811.1:1313372-1316478 GCF_001594115.1 Trachymyrmex septentrionalis | reverse complement strand
ATTACCGCTGTTATTTTCATGGCGCAAATGGATTTTGCTCCTATATGGCCCTCCATAATTTACATCACAGATAATATAACACATTATAATAAGTAATCCTTCAGTGTTATATATTTTTATAAATACATATATAACTTCTGAGACCGGTGTTTGTACTTATTTGTGAGAAGAGAAATAATAATGAAATAAATCTTCTATAAAAACTTTACGTAATCAAAATTATAATGTATAAAAACTAAATTTGATTTATTTATTTTAGAGTTTTATATAATGCTATGAATATATACTATTTTGTACAACTGTATAATGAATATACAAGAAATTTGCAAAATGCAATTTAAAAGAAAGTGCAAATATTTCGTATATAAATCGATTATCTCAATTGTGCTATTTAATTATTTGAAGACATTTGCGATATAAATAGATATAATCATTCCATTATAGTGATGACCGTAATGTTTGCAGAATATTAACTTTGCAACTTGGATACTTTAACAGTTAGTACATGAAATTGCGAGAGTCACCATCGTGATGAATAGTATAGAAAAAGCATTAAGTCCTGTTTTCTCAATTACTTTTTTTTTGGGTCTTGGGATTTTCAATCCTTCAGACCAATTGAAGTATCGCTTGAGTCTTTTCTATATATTTACTGTGTGGAGTGTTTATACTTACGCGTTATATTATGCAATAGACCAGTTTTCAATGAAAATTGTATTTAATAGTTCAATTAATTTTTTTATGATAATAGTAAATTTGCTTGCGGCACTGATATCTATAATCATCTCTATCTGCAAACATGAGGTATATATTTTATTTGTAAATGTTATTATTTTAAAACTAATGTGATATTTGAAATAGAACAAATAATATCCAATATCACTGCGAGAATATTACTTTCTAACATGAAACAAACTTTATTATTTATTAAGAAATTTAATAAAATAAAGTCTTATATTATTAAATTATATGGTAATTATACGTATATTATATTAGAAGCGAATTTACTGATTTCAATAACGTATGTTGTCAAGGTCATGTCCTTCGACAGATTTTAGTCATCGGTTATTATTCGTTTCAATATTATTAATAAAAAATTTTTTTTAATATCTGATTTTTGCTATATATAATTAAGAACTGCATTATTCTTCTCTTTGCTTAGGAATATTTTGTACTGAAAAACGGCACGTAAAGTGTATGCGTGGAAATACGTACTGATATACATTTTATATCACGATACAAGGACCCCACCTTCCCTCCTCTCTAAAGGTGAACTTTATTTTGTGTGGAAATTCATACGCCCCTAGGCAGAGGAGAGAGATGGGGTGAAACTCATTTCACGTGGAAAGTCATTACGTACGCAAGGGAGTGTATGGGATAATTTTTAATATTGTATGTGAAATAAAAAGTTATTTTTAAACTTTTTTTATTTATAACTCTTTAACGACTACTAATCGACGACTAAAATTTGTTGGAGGTCACTTAGGGACATGACCTTGATAACATATATCAAATTCAAAGTCATCAGGGCGGGCTCTTTTCATCAGCATATTTACCTATTTAATTTTTAATATATTATAAAAATATTCTGTACGTATTTTATGCAAGCATTATTCGAAAACATTAAAACACAGACTAAATATAATTTTATATAGCATTTATGTTAAATATAAATAAATTTTTTTAATAAATGTTTTTTATTATTTGGATTTTAATTTCTTGTCAAGTATTGTTATATCATTTACTACAATATGATATTTCATAATGCGTATAATAAATATATATGATCTGGCAAGAACAAAAAATCATTTACAAAAATTAAAATTATTATTAAAAATAAATTTAAGAAATATTTTGTAAATATTTTATAAATATTGTGTGCTGTATCTGGATTCCATCCGTCAATTATACATATCAAAACACAATATAAATGTTTACAATGTGACTCAGCAATGTGTCAACAGCACACATGCAGCAAATTGTCTATTGTGCTCTATTAAAAAATATACATAAGATTAACATTATATAATTGTAGTTTCATGTTTAATAAAACTTAATAACATTGATATACAATAAATGTAATACAGTACTTTAATGTTGTTGTATATATATTTATCTGAAAAACACATTTGCAATGAAAGAAATAAATCTTAAATGTCTGAAGTGAATAATAAAAATACGCCACATTCACTTTGTTCAATAATTACGTACTTGAAGAATTTTAAATGTCACATATTGAAAACTACTAAATGTTTCAATTTTCAACATGAGGTATTTAAAGCTTTTTTTATTACAATGGGCTTTCCAGACTCATAGTGTGTTTTCGGAATTTTTCGAAAAGTGTGTGTTTTAGGCTTAAAAATATCATGTATGTATCTTATTTATACTTATTAATGACAAGATCTCGCAGTTTTACAAATTCTGTTATTTTCAGAAATATCGAAAATGTACACAAAAGTTCAATCAGATAGATGATACATTAGAAGAACTCGGAATATCAAAAGAATATTATAGAATGCAAAATTTCACAAGACTGATTTTGATTGTGTGGTCTGTGTTAACTTGCATGGAATGGATTTACAATGTCTTACTATTCTTAGCAGAATTCAATGATATAAAAGCCATACTTATTCCTTACGTTTTGTCTTATTTTGTACACAGTAACACTATCACAGATATAACGTTTATCTTACTTTTAAGGTTTCTAAATTTTATTGTAATACAATATTATTTTATAGTGCATAATAGTAATTCGTTCCATAAACAAGTATTAATCTGCTATTATATATTAAATTCGAATTACTCAGATTAATATGTGTGTGCGAACTCAGAATATTTACAAAATTGTGAAATTTCAAGCAGGAACAAATTTTTGTGTTCTTTGCTACATGTGTATGTAAAGATTTAATTAAGGTTTTTATGAATATTTTTTAAATTCCAGACATATCAATACTAGACTGGATAAAATAAATGATTATATTGCACAGATATCAGAAATGGAGGACTATGAATTAAGATGCAAATGGAAAAAATTTCTTATTGTTAATAGCCACAATGCTAAGAATCGCAAGCTTGTGTTATGGATCGTTCTGTAAATTATTATTAATTT
>NW_017305811.1:1306875-1313272 GCF_001594115.1 Trachymyrmex septentrionalis | reverse complement strand
AATAATAAAAAGAATCATTAATTAATATCTAATAATTAATTAATATTTATTTTAATGTTTTAATGAGAAAAAGATTAAGTATATAATTAATAGTATATAAGTAAATAATTAATACTAATTAATAATGAAAAGATAAAGACGCTGAAATAAAATTACCTTCCGAGACTATCAGTATGTCTTCAGCAAATCTATTCTATAATGTATTCTAGAAATAAAATGTAAGTATATTATTAATAATTAAGTTTGCTTATTATTTTGTATTTTTTTAGACATCTTTATTCGGAACTTTGCCGAATAGCTCGCGACATAAATGGCTACTTTGGAATACAATTGACTTTGCAAATGATATCTTATTTCATTATTTAAATTGGATTATTTCATTATCAATACTACTCAATATTGCATTGGAAACAGATACGCGACAATAATACAGTACTAAAAATAATAATTTCTGGCTACTGGTGGTGTACCTTCTATTTAATTAAGCTTTTATCATTGAATTATATGTGCGAAAGTGTTAGTACTAAGGTAAATATTTTTAGTAATGATTCAGAATTGTAAAATATTAAAATAGATCCATGCTTATAATATAAAATATTGCGTAACATAATAAACAACATAACTATTAATTTCCCTAAAAGATAAATAATTGCAATTAATAAAACAAATTTAATCAGATAGTTTTCATTTTAATCCGTTTCTAATTAGCTGAATTATAATTCTCAATTTGCAATCTTTAGTCTCTAATGCGTAGTGTGACACGGGCATAAGGTTCACCCCAACTTCTGTATAAGACCGTACGACTTTTAATGCAAAACATTTACTTTACATCATCCTATGCCTACAAACGTTCGACTTTCTCGAAGCGAAGTCTACCCCTTCCCTTTTTCTTTATGATATAATAACTATGATATAATAACTTTAAATATAATAATTATGATATAATAACTTTCTATGGAAAAGTGGGTGAATCTTGTTTCGCATGACAAGTTCGAACGTTCCTAGGCAGGAGGGAAATGTGAGATCGTTTTACATGGAAAGTTGGACGCCCCTTGGTAGCAGTATGGAGGGGTGGACATTGCTTAGCGTGGAAAGTATAAGAGGTCATACTTTTTACAATATATGTCAAGGTTAAGGTTATCGTGGTTTCTTAATCTAAACTTTTACCAAATTATTTAAAATAGGTTTCATATTTTTGTGGATCACTCTTGGTTGATTATCGCTATCAAAGCAACAACAAAGATTTCTAGTGCATAATAAATATTATCAAGATTATCACAAAAATTATAATTCTGAAAAGATCGTATCAATAATTACCAAAGCAATTATTGTAAATGTAAAATAACATAATTAATCATTTTAGGCGCAAAAAACCAAGGAAGTTATTTATAAACTAACAAATTTAAATTCTTTTGCCGAGGTACGCGAAGAGGTAAAATAAATTTTCTATACAAATATATTTAAGTAATCTTTATAACGTAAAAATTGTATATTATGTAACGCAGATTTATCAGTTTGGTTTGCAAACATCACTGCAACCGTTGAAGTTTAATGGATTGGGTCTATTTTATTTTGGCTACGATTTTATTCGTAAGGTTAATCTTTAACATCATTAATATTTTTAAGTAGAAACTTAGTAAGTTGCAAAACTTTTTTAACAATAATGTTTTTTATATATTTTTTTTTAGTTCTTCGTATGGCTAATCACTGCAGTTATTTTCATGGCGCAAATGGATTTTACTCCTATGTGGTACTCTTTCCGAGATTTAAAACATAAATAATATAACATATTATGACAAATAATAGGTAGAATGTTAAAAATTGAATTGCTTTGTCATTCTAATTCTGTTTTTATTTACTATCATAATGTATATAAATATATGGGCTTATAAAATTTGCAAATAATAATATTAACATTAAATTAATTTTGTTACGTTGCGTTAATGTATCATATATTATAAATAAAGTATTATATATATTATAATTCACGTCATATATATTATAATATACATATATACATGTATATATATATATGTATGTATGTAGGTTGTTTGATAAAGACCGTGACAATAAGATTCCTGAGATCATTTTGAGATAAAAATTATAAAAACAAAATTTCTGTAATATGTTTTTGAATGAGCACTTAAAGTTATCGAATCATTTACCATCTGAAGTTTGCGTGTTTAGGTGTGGTTGGATTTTCCGTTGTATTATAACAGACCGCACGAATTTTAGGCAGTATAATTCGATAACTTTATTTTTTACATAATTTTAATAAAAATTTTAATACGGAACTAAATATTTTAACTGAGTTGGAAATATTTGCAGTAATATTTTATTATTATTGTTGAGCACCATCATAAATAGTATACAACGTTAATGTGTTGATGTGTTGAATCTATAAATTATTCTACTACCTCGATAAACTAGCTGTATATCAGCCAAATGAGTCCAACAGACATACGATGTCAGTTTTCAATAAGAATGATAATGACGAGTATGATGAATTTCATAGAACAAGTTATACGTTCTTCGTTTTGGATTTGTCACGTTCTTAGTCTAAGCGTCTATACTCGAAATCTTATTTGAGTATTTTATAAATATTAACTATTGAATCCCAAGTTGAGAGTCATGCATTATGTACAAAAGGCGCATTCATCACGATTACATGAGATGATATTTGATTAGATCAACTCATTACAATGTCGTTAAATCATTAAATGACGTTGTAATAAGCTGATATAATCAAATGTTATCTCATAATGAATACGCCTTTTGTACATTGCGCGGCTCTGAACTTGGCATCCAATAGTTAGTATTTGAAATTGCAACTGTTACGATCATGGTTGATACTATACAAAAAGCTTTAAGACCTTTGACTTTAGTTGCTTTTGTCCTTGGCTTTGGAAATCTCAAATATCCTCTTAATTATTGGAGATTTCGCTTGAGTATCTTTTATACAATAATTGTGTGGAGTTTCTGTGCCTTTGCGTTTCATTTTATGATGCACAAATTTTCACCAAATCGTATATTTAATAACTATTTAACTTTTTTTTCGGTAAATATAAATATTTTTGTGAAGATAATACTTGTAAGCATCACCGTTTGCAAATACCAGGTATATTTTTTACTTATAAATATTAAATCGTTTTTTTTCTAGCACTCTAGGAGGATGCTGTTTCTTACAGTAGCTGTAAAAAGTGATTCCAGCGGTTTAAGAGTCGAAATTTCGACCTTAATAATGCAAAACGAGACAGTCAAAGAAAATCAACGATGAGAAACTGAAACAACTTTTGGAAGAGAATTTCTGTCGCACACAGTCAGAGCTCGCACAGGAATTTGGAGTAACAAGGCAAGCTATTTCTAAACGTCTACATAAGCTGGGAAGGATTCAAAAGGAAGACTATTAGGTTCCTCACAAACTCACAGCTGAGAACAAGCGTAGACGCTATGATATTGCTGTGTCGTTGCTATTCCGAAAAAGGATTTTCTGCACAAGATTGTGACCTGTGATGGATCCTCTATGATAATCCAAAGAGGCGAAAACCGAGGGTTTATCCGGGACAGTTTTCGAATAGTATCGCAAAACCGAATATCCACGCCAAGAAGGTGTATATGATGGGATCAGCAGGGCATCGTTCATTGCTCCAACCGTGAAACGTCACTGCTCAACGTTATCAGCAGCAATCGATTCGTGTTAGTGACGTATTGGAGCAGAAAAGTCTTTACACCGGCAAGGGAAGAAAGAAGGTCATCTAAAGTAATGCATTTAACATAAATGATCTTGTTTCCAATCATATTGCTAAAAAAAATACACACAAAACAAACGTTTTTTTTTTAAATTCGAAATAAAAGAGACCGTTTTTAAAGAAAGAAAGAAAGAAAGGGACAGGGAGGAATAGAGAAAGTACTGACATCGCGTCGCTAGAATCTTTTGATTTACACTCTGTCATTCCTAATTATTGATAGTTAAAATACTAATAAATTCTTTAAATTTCATAAAATTGCTTCGAAGCTACATTCTTAAGACTATGTAAAGATTGAAAAAATATAAAATAAAGACAAATAATTTTTGATTCTTTAAATTAGAAATCTCCTTAAATATTCCATATCCTTCGAAATCTGATTGTCAAACCTTTATTATTATATAATAGTCTTTTTTTTAAACAATCAAAGCACTATTTCAAACTATACTTAATGTATTCATTTTGGAAATTAATTTATTTACCTCAGTAGACATGATGGTCGGATCTCGAGTGTTAAGAGCTCGATTATTATATTTATATATTTGTTTATGCATGAATACATATATGATATGATCATGATAGTTCCCAAGACCACTTGTGTTTGTACTTACTTGTAAAAAATAATAATTAAAAAAAGAAACCTTCTATAAAGTAATCAAAAAAAAAAAAATTGTACAAAAACTAAATTTGATTTATTTATTATAGCGTTTTGTATAACTATATACACACTATTTCGTATAATTATACTTTAATATAGAAATGTGCGAAATGCAACTCAAAATAAAGTGCAATAATAATTTGCATATGGATCGATTATTTCAACTGCTCTATTTAATGATTTAAAGACATTTGCGATTTAATCAGATATAATTATTTCATTGTAATGATGAACATAACGTTTGCAGAATATCAACTTTGCAACTTGCAAATTCTAATAGTTAGCACATGAAATTGCGAGAGTCACATCAAATTCGATAGTATAGAAAAAGCTAAGTTTTGTTTTTTTAATTACTTTATTTTGATCTAGGAATTCTCAAATATCTTTCGAAATTGAAGTATCGATTGAGTCTTTTATATAAATTAACTGTGTGGAGCGTTTATGTTTACACGTTATATTATAGATCCGTTTTTAATAAAATTTAATAGCTTAATAGCTTTCTATGTAGTAATAATAAATTTGTGACAATGATGGAATGACTTTGCAAGTAATATTTTGTTTCATTATTTTAAATGGAATGCTTTATCTTCAATTTCACATAATATTATACTGGAAACAAATATACAACAATGCACTAAAAATAATGATTTCTAGGTATGTGTGGTTTCACATTTATTTAAATAAGCTTATATTATTGAATCATATGTGTGAAAGTGTTAGTACTAAGATAAATATTTTTAGTATTATTCAGAACTAAAAAAATTAAAATTGTAGAAAATTAAAATAGATCCGATTATTCTTATAATTAAAAAGTTGCATAACATAATAAATAATTTAATCCTCAATTTCTCTAGAAGATTAATAATAGCGAACAATAAAACAGATATTTATAGAAAGATAAATTTTAGTCATAAAATAAAAAAAAATAAATAATTTTTTTTAGATTATTCTCTGGATTAATAGATTCATTATGTTATGAAGTAAGTTTATAAAAAAGTTAAACAATATATATAACTCTAATGTAATGATATATGGATTATTTAGTGGCCTTGATAAATTAGCTGCATGTTGGCCAAATGAATCTAATGGACATACGATGTCAGTTTACATTAGGAACTACAATGATGAGTATGGTGAGTTCCACAGAACAAGCTATACATCCTTTGTTCCTAATATATCATGTTCTCGGTCTAGGCATCTATAATACATCAAAACCTTATTTAAATACATTATATAATGTGACAGTGTGGTGCGCTTACAGTTACCTTTTTTATTATACAACGTTTGCTGTTAAAGCAGAAAAATGGTTTTTAGCAACTTCTACTTTAATTAATATTGGCATTAACTTACTTGTCATTATTACATCTATTATTATGAGTTTACGTCATCATAAGGTACATATATGAGGAGCAAACTATCAAAATGCGTTTTGTTTAAAATTTATATTTTTCAGGATACGAGAAAGAAAGAAATTCTGTACACAAGAACATTACTCATTTTATAGAAAATAATAATGTGCCAAGTAGAATGTAAAATATTAAACAAAATTGCTAAAGAATTACTAAAGCTGTTAAATAAATGCACTTTGTTTGTTTCTAGTTAAAAAACATAATGCACTTGAAAATATCTATGTTTTTAATATATAAATTAATGATGAAAAAAAATGCTTTCTGAACATCTCAGAGTAGCTCATAATATGAGTCTTTCAACACCTAACACTATGCTTAATACTATCTTTAAAAAAATTAAATTTTTGACAAAACACATCTGGAAAGTCCGTTCCTCATATATTCAACGCTTAAATTAACTTATTTAAGTCAATTCTGTAATTCCTAACAATAAAAATACAGATAGAGTAGGATGTGGTATTATGAACACGTTAAGGAAACATTTTGATAGGTATATCTAACGTATTAAAGAATAAAAAAATCTTGTGTATACAATTTGACAGATTTAATGTTATGTATTTTAGTATTAAAATTAATTATTTTAA
>NW_017305811.1:1305985-1306775 GCF_001594115.1 Trachymyrmex septentrionalis | reverse complement strand
TATATATATAAAATATTTTATTAGAATAAACATTTAACATGTTAATAGAAATAAGTATTAGTGGAAAAATGTAAGAAATAAAAAAATAACGTACTTGATTAATTAAGATGATAAATTTTACATAAACTTAATTTAAACATTGCAGCATATTGGAATGTCGCAAAAACAGACACATCTTTTTACAACAGTTGGTACTACTAATACTAACCGCCGCAGAAATATAAAGGGTGCTCATCTTAACTGTAGTAGTTCATAATATCTAATCCTACTTTATATAAATACGCAAATACAACTTACAATAAATAAATAAATATATATTCTTGTCTAATATTGTTCAGAGATTGCAAAAATTCATAAAGAGACTTGCTGCTGTAGATGATACATTAGAAGAGTTAGGCACTTTTACAATGTATCAAAAGTTGCATATACATATCAAAAAAACATTAATTGGATGGCTGGTGTATACTCAAATAACAAATATAACTGACATGACATGGTTTTGTAACCATATAGAGAATTCATGGTGCATCATCATGCCTTATATTACGAATCATATTCTATATGTCAACATTTTTATGAATTTAGTATTTACAACTTGTTTGTGGTTTGTATATTATTTAAAACATTTGTATATACTACATATTAATCAATATCTGTTTTAGAAATAAGTAATTATTATCGTAAGTGCTTTTTTAGAAAAGTAATATTTTTAAATAAAATAATTTAATGGCAAATGTATAATCCGTATATAATTTTGAAATTAAATTAATATGTAATATAATATTTTCAT
>NW_017305811.1:1296346-1305885 GCF_001594115.1 Trachymyrmex septentrionalis | reverse complement strand
ATATATATATAACAAATTTATACATATATATTTTTGAAATTATCTGTTACTTATTCACCATAAATTTCAAAATTATAAAATTTTTCCTTTGCAGGTATATTGGTACCAAATTTTGTAAGTTAAATGAGCATATGAGATACTTAGTATTAAGAGAAGAACATGATATAAGATATACACAGAGAAAAATAATAGTGCCTATTCATCGATATATCATGTGTATTAATAATTATAAGCGCGTATTTTGGATCATAATGTAAATCAGTATACAAATGTACTTGGATTGATTACACAGGCCCACAAAAAAAATACTCTATGCTGGGTTGGATAAAAATAGGATCATCTAGGGCAAATTTTCAATAGAGCAAAAAAATGAATAAAAATGTATTTTTTCGCTCTAGATTGAAAATTTACCCTGGATGGTTCTATTGTATTCAGCGACTCAAAATATATAAGAATAACTAGGTCTTCACCCCAGCACAGAGTATTTTATTTTGTCGGCCTGTGTTATTATTATTATTATTGAATAGATTGTGGTCTGATCTAGCATTGTATAAAAGTGTCCCTGCAGCATATTTTATCAGAAAGGCATTCTGGGAACGTCTTTAAAAGACATTCGGAGAGGATATAGGTATCTATTATCCTCTGAACATTTTTAAAATGTTCCTTGAAAGTCTGTGTTTAGGGGACTGCGTTTAAAATTTGGCGGAAAATTAATTAAATTAGTTAATACACAATCCATTTAGATAAAACATTATTTTTTTAAATTAATATATTTTATGTTTTTATTAACAATTTATATGTTTTGACAATTTTATATAGGCATCTCCATTTGGAATTATGCAAACTTACTCGCGAATTAAACGTAATATTTGAAATACCGATAACTATATTAATAATAACATATTTGACATATATGACAAGAATATTTCGTCATATTTTTATATGTATAACAACAAATGACTTCTTATTGCTAACAGATTGGATTACCATAACTGTTTTTGTGCTCTTATATGTAACTACATTTTTTTACTTAAATTATGTCTGCGAGAGTGTTAGTATTAAGGTAAATCTATACATAATTTTAAATATACACCTCCGCAGCCAAAAGTTTGGAAACATTGTTGTTTCTTTTCGTGTTATATATAAAAATTAAATATTTTGATAAAAAAATTGTAGATAGATTTCGACCATACATCTTAAAATGCAATATTAGGGTTTTAAATCTGCATTTGAATTTTGCATGTGAATCCTAAATTATATAAAATAGAAAATAAATATTTTTTTACAATGCTTTACTTTAAAACGCTACAGTTTAGTGAAACACGATCGGAAAAAATTTAATATAAAAACATTTTTAAGTAGGCTTTCGAAGAGTTAAAATGCTTTTAAAAAAATCGATTTGCTAATTTTTTGCAAACATGTTGAATTTTTTTATTATGTAAAATGTTGTGTATAGGAACTTTTTTTAAAATTGACAGTCGGTGAAAGTTTTTTATTAATTTTGAAAAAATTTATACGAATCAAGAACACTATAACTAACATGTTGTTCCCCCTCCTTTTTTTAGAAAAAGTAAGTTTATACAATAAATAAAATATTTCAAAAAAGAACAGTTTTCAGTTTTATATAATTTACAAATAAAATGTCATAGAAATAAAGCTTCAAACTTTATTTCTATGACATTTTAGCCCAAATTTAAAGTTTTATTTTTGAGCTTTAAAATGTGTGGTTAAAAACTTTACTATAATTTTTTTTTGAGAATATATAATTTTTTATGAAAGATAAAAAATCCAAAGTATTTCAAAAAATTTAAAAACATTAGTTTTCAAAACTTTTGGTTTAAAATGTATATGTGTATATATTTATGGTTATATTTATACATATATGACAAATTATTAATTTTAGTCTAATGAAATGAATACGATAATTCATCGCTTAACTGATGTTCCTCAATATGTTGGCATTCGCAACGAGGTAAAATAAATTTTAATAATATCTATGAGACAATTGAAATAAATTATTTAAATTTAAGTAACAATCACTTTATGCAGATTTACCAGTTTACGCTACAAATAATACATCGTCCATTAAAATTGTCTGGACTAGGTTTCTTCGATTTTGGCAATGACTTCTTGCGAAAAGTTTGTTTCTATATTTATACTTTTATCTTTTATTAAACATTTTCATTTTTATATTTTGAACTAAATTATTTGATATCAAACCGTTTATTATACTTAGATAAAATTTTGATTTTATTTTATAACATATTTGAATGAAAATATATATCTACGTTCAAAAAATCAGTCTAATTATTATTTTTATTTATTTTTTATCAAAACTATCTCGGTATATTAAAATTTACTCAATACTATTTCTTTCAGATTACTATGACAATTGTAACAGTTTTAATTATCATAATCCAAATGCCTGGATCATCTGAAACTTTTAACGGCTTTTAAAAATACGATAAAGTTTATGTCCCGAAGAGATAGGGTAAAAGTAAGGAATATAAAAACTTGATAAATTTCATAAAAATATTGTTTTAATAATTGCAAACACACACACACACACACACACACACACACACACACACACACACATCGAACATAAAATATTTTACAATAAATCTTTTTATATAATAACGTATAATATGTATTGTATAATAATCCTCCTATTTAAAAATTCATTATAAATAATTACATTATGTTCTCAGCAATATAAATTGATTAAATATTAATTGAATTTAATTTTTTAAAGTGCCATTAGCAACTCAAATGAAGATGTTATTTGTTAAATTTTTATCTATATTATTCATTTCTCATTTATTTTGTATTTTTGTTAAATATTGCTTATATTGAAAAATAATATAAAATATTTTAATGAGATACGATTTAGACAATGCCTTCAGCAAGTCTCCCCCTAAAATGTACTTTAAAAATATAAGATTAATAAATATGAATATATTTTTAATAATTACATTTATTTATTACGTAATTTTTTTAGTTTTATTTGGAACTTTGCCGAACAGCTTGAAACATAAATGACTATGTTAAAATGCAAATGACTTCGCAGATAATATCTTATTTTATTATTTTAATTGTAATGTTTTATTTTTAATTCCACATACTATTACATTAAAAATAAATATAATATAAAAAAATAATACAGCACTAAAAATAATGATTTTTAGCTAGCTGTGTGATTTATCATTTATTTAATTATAAACTTATATTATTCAATCACATGTGAAAAATATTAGTACCAAGGTAAATTTTTAGCATTATATATAATTCTAAATTGTAAAAAATAGATCCAATCATTCTTATGATCAAAAAATTGAATAAAATAATAAATAACATAATCCGCAATTTCTCTAGATTAATCATAACAAACAATAAAACAGACATTTATAGAAAAATAAATTTTAGTCATAAAATAAAAAAATTAAGTAATTCCTCTAGATTATTCTCTAGATTAATTGTGTCATGTTTACAGAAAAGTTCAACAATATATATAACGTTAATGTATTGATGTATTATATAAATTATTCTGTGGCCTCGATGAATTAACTGTGTGTTGTAAATGAAGTCCAATGGACATACGATGTCAGTTTACATTAGGAATAATGATGAGTATGATGAATTCCATAGAACAAGCTATACGTTCTTTATTCCTAATATTATATGTCATATTCTCGGTCCAGGCGTCTATAATACTTCAAAACCTTATTTGAGTACACTATATAATGTGACAGTGTGGTGCGCTTACTTTTTTTGTTATATAATGTTCGTTGTTTCATCTGAAAAATGGTTTCCGCTGGCCACTTTCTCTTTAATTATTAATGGGATTAACTTACTTGTTATTATAACATCTATTATTACGAGTTTATATCAACATAATGTATATATGTTTGACGCTTAAATTAAATTATATAAGTCGGTTAATTTATTGTAATTTTTTATAATAAAAATATAGAACAGAATAATATATAATAGAAAAAATCATAGAATAGATTGTACATTCATTAATTCTGATTTCTCTATGGCTTAGAAATTTTCTTGCCAAAAGATGTTATTTAAATGACTTCTATCTGACATTATGGATTACTTACGGTTGCCTTCTACTATATCATGACATTGCTTAAAACAAACATTCGATTAATTTATAGTTGCAGCTTTTTATGAAAAGTTTGAGTCTTGGGATAGAAATATAACTTCGAAAAAAAACGTATTTTTATAAAGTTTTGCTACAATATTATAGGTAGAAAAAAAAGAGTAATTTATTTATTGAAGTCTTTTGTTATTACATCTTTTAAACTAAAAAAAAAAAAACAAATGTATTTTTCAAAAGAACTCGAGACAGAAATTAAGAGACCGTTTTTAAAGAAAGAAAGTAAATGAGAGGAAAGACGGGAGATTATTAATTTTTTGTATTTAAAATGAAAAACAAATAAAAAAAATACTATAATTGAAAATATAAAGTTAATAAAAGGAAGCATTATAATTGATACAAAATAATTAATTAATACTTAATTAAAAAATACGTTAAAGTATTTAATAATTATTAATTAATAAAAACGTAAAGATCTTGAAATAAAATTGGCTTTTGAATTTATTTTTTGCAATTAATATTTGGATACGTGACAATTATTAAGTTTACTATTGTCAATTATCAATTATACATTTAGATAGTTGTTAATTATCTTGCTTTATACTAATATATTTATAGTAATATATAATTATGTAATATATAAAAATAAATTTTTTAATTTAAAATATTAATCAATTATAGAATATTAATCAATTATAGAATATTATTGGTTATAAAAATATATCACTTTAAAAATAAATCCTCCAATTATTAAAAATATACATATATCACTATTTAATTTTTGTTTATCATAATTTTAATAAAAATTTTAATACAGAATTAAATATTTTAATTAAGGAATGTACCCAAAGTGGAAATATTTGCAGTAACATTTTATTATTATTGCTGACGACATAGATTAATTGTGTCATCAAGTGAGTACACAAAAAAATTCATCAATATATATGTATTGTATAATATTAGTGTAGTGATGTATAAATTATTTTGTAATCAATAAAAAGTTAGCTATATGTTGGCCAAATGAAGTCTAATAGACATACGATGTCAGTTTACATTAGGAAATGATAAGTATGATGAATTCTATAGAACAAGCTATACGTCCTTTGTTCCTGATGTGCCATATTCTTGGTCTTGGCGTTTATATATCAAAACCTTATTTAAATACATTATACAATGTGACAGTGTGGTGCGTTTACAGTTATCTTCTTTATTATACAGCAATCACTGTCAAAGCAGAAAAATGGTTATTAGCAACTTCTACTTTAAGCAGTTATGGGATTCACTTTCTTGTCAGTATTACATCTGTTATTATGAGTTTACATCAATATAAAGTACGTATATGTTCAGCGCTTAAGTTAATTTATTTAAGTCGGTTAATTTATTGCAATCTGTTATAATAAAAATATAGATATATAAATTATAATTTTATTGTAAATATGACTTAAAATAAATAGATAAATAATATATTCTTATCTAATACAGAAATTGCGAAAATTTATAAAGAGACTTGCTGCTGTAGATGATACATTAGAAGAGTTAGGCACTCTTAAAATATATCGAAAGTTGCATATACGTATAAAAAGAACATTAATTGGATGGCTGGTGTATACTCAAATGATAAATATAACTGATGTGATATGGTTTTGTGACAACATAGGGGGTCAGTGGTGTATGATCATGCCTTATATTGCGAATCATATTCAATATGTCAACATTTTTATGGATTTAGTATTTACAACTTGTTTGTGGTTTGTATATTATTTCAAATATCTGTATAAAAAACAAGTTAAAAGAAAAAGGGCTACAAGCCAGAAATTTTACGTATAAGATTGATAGATAAGTAAAGAAAATGTCTTAATAAATTAATTATGAACTTTAATAACATGTCGGCTAACAACAAACGTTTCGATCACGATCGGATCATTATCAATGTTTACAAAATATGTCTAAACAGTAAAAAACGTAATATAAAGTCGATCGAAAATTGAAAATATACTTTGCATTTTTTTACTTATCTACCAATTTTATACGTAAAATTTCTGACTCAGGCCCTTTTTCTTTTAATTTTTTTTTTTTTTTAATTATTGAGCCATAGTACTATTATATAATATCTATATAAACACTATATATTAATCAATATCTGTTTTGAAAAAAAGTTATTGCCATAAAAAAATATTGTTAATAAAAGTAATTTAATAGCAGATACAATCCATACATAATTTTAAAATTGAAATAAAATTTAATATAATATTTTTATAAATTTAAATTAATTATTCTCGTTTAAAGACTAGATACATGTAACAAATTTATATGTACTTTTAAAGTTAACTGTAGGATATTTATCATAAATTTTAAAATTGTAAAATCTTTCTTTTGCAGGTATATTGGCACCAGATTTGATAAGTTAAATGATCATATGAGATATTTGTTATTGAGAGAAGAATATGGTGTAAAATATATCCAGAGAGAAATAGTAGTACCTACTCATTGTTCTATCATGTGTAGTAATAATTACAAGCCTGTATTTTGGATAATAATGTAAATCAGTACACAAATGTACTTGGATAGATTACTATTATTATTATTATTATTATTAAATAGATTTTGTCTGATTTATAGCGTTGTATAAAAGCTTCCCTATAGCGTATTTTATCAAAGACATTCTGGGAACATCCTTAAAAGATATTCAGAGGACGTAGGTATTGTCCTCTGGACATTTTTAAGACGTTTCTTGAAAGTCTGTATTGTAGGAAATTGCGTTTAAAATTTGACATAGATTTAATTAGTTAATAATTTACTTAGATAAAACATTATTTTTCTAATTTATTATTCTTTATGTTCTTATTTACAATTCATAAGTTTTGATATTTTTATGTAGGCATCTTCATTTAGAATTATGCCAACTTGCTCGCGAATTAAACGCAATATTTAAAATACAGATAACTATGTTACTACTAGCTTATTTGACATATGTGATAAGAGAATTGCGTTATATCTTTGTACATATAACAACAAACGATAACTTGTCGCTAACATATTGGATTAACACTAATTTTTGGCTGATTTTATATGTAATTAGACTTTTTTGGTTAAATTATCTGTGCGAAAGTGTTAGTGCAAAGGTAAATCCATACATATTTTTAAATATACCCCTCTCCCCGTAGCCAAAAGTTTGAAGACATTTTTATTTCTTTTCGAGTTTTATAAGAAATTAAATATATTGATTATCAAAGTACGTAAAAAAGTTTTCGACTATACATTTAAAAGCGCAAAGATAGGACTTTAAATCTGCGTTTAAATTTTTTTCTGTGACATTTTGTTACTAAATTACATAAAATTAAAAATTGTTATTTTTTGCAATGTTCTCATGTTTCTTTGAAACGCTTTAATTATAAAAAAAAAACGAAAAAAATTCAAACGCAGATTTAAAGTTTTACTTTTGAGCCTCAAAATACGCAGTCAAAAAGATTTGTACAATTTATTTTTCACCGAGACAATTAATTTTTCATGAAAAATGAAAAAATGGGAAGTGCATGCAGAATTTAATAAAAATATCAATTTCCAAAACTATTGGCTGGGGATGTATATATTTATTTGGTTATTTATATATGACAAATTATTAATTTTAGTCTAACGAAATGAATACAATAATTCATCGATTAACAGATGTTCCTCAATATATTGGTATTCGCAATGAGGTAAAATAAATTCAATAATATCTATTAGACAACTGAAGTAAATTATTTAAATTTAAATAACAATCATTTTGCAGATTTACCAATTTACACTACAAGTAATACATCATCCACTAAAATTGTCTGGACTAGGTCTCTTCAATTTCGGCAATGACTTCTTGCGAAAAGTTTATTTAAATATTTATTTCTATATTATTTACATATATTTTTATATTTTAATAAATATTAACATTTTTATATTTTGCATTACGTTACATTTGTTACTAAACGTTTATTATCGCTATTTAAATAAAATTTTAGTTTTATTTTATAGCATTAAAATGAGAATATAAATCTACGTATAAAAATCTAGTTTAAAATATTATCTTTATTTATTTCTTATCAAAACTATTGCCATATTAAAATTTAATCAACACTATTTCTTCCAGATTTCTGTGACAATTGTGACGATTTTAATTATTATAATACAAATGCCTGACGCATCTAAAGGTGCTTTTAATGGCTTATAAAAATATGATCAAGTTAATATTCCGAAGAGATATAGAGTGTGATACAAGATATGAGAACTATTATTTGCAAATCAAAAATATATTTTCTTATTTTATTTTCTGAATATAATGAATCGCAATGTTATGTTTAATAATGCGCAAATTTATAAATTTTTAAATTCCTCAATCATTAATATTTGTTAAACAATTAATTCTAAATGCATATTGTTTCTTGGTGGTACGAAAATAGAATTGGGACTTTATTTAAGTTAAGGAATAATGTATGTAACAGTGTGTAATTATCAATTATTTACTTCTTAGCACTATCCATTTAAAAAAACAAATCTATCTTAAAATTTTATTGTAAATATTTTAGCGAATCCTTGCGTAGCAATAAAGTTTATAATTTGTTAATAAAATATTGTACTATTTATCAGAAGTGTATTGTGAATAAATATAAAAATATAAATATAACTTTATCAATCACATCGAAATCACAATTTTTGAATTGTATTAAGAAACTATAACATACTCCAGCGCATGACAGCTTTACAATGGATTGTTTATGGAGTTATAATTACTTGGAAAAATAATCTAAGTTGCACAATCTGATTATTATGACATTTTACTTTTGAAAACTTTCGAACAAAATGATAAATCTGATAGATGTTATAGTCTATCATGCAGATCGTCAAGCAAACTATTGTAAGAATGTAAATAACTTTTTAACGAATAACAATCGACACCTAAAATCTGTTGGAAATTACTCAGGGTCATGACCTTGACAATATATGTCAAGATCATGTCAAAGTCATCGGCAGTTGCTCTCTTTTTCTGCAGTTTTGCCATATCTTTATATAGAAGCTTAGTTTTCTATGTCGCAAAACTTTTCCTACAGTAAGGTTTTTATTTGATATCTTCCTTAATATAAATTATCACCATATTATTTCTGTAGCGAAAATAGATTTTATTCCTCGATGATTCTACGCAATCATACAGAAAGATAATATAATCAGGGCTGAACAAAATAAATGTATTTTGAATTTATAATGCAAAATATTATCAATCTTATTAACAAATGTCTATCAATATCTATATCATTAATAGTTTATTTAAAGTAGTTACTAAGTTTTACAATATTTTGTATTTTGTATTACAAATACAAAATATAAGTACTTTGCCGAACTCCGAGTATAACATGTTATGATAAGTAATAGAAGACATTTAGAATTGTGAAATTCTATATCC
>NW_017305811.1:1283481-1296246 GCF_001594115.1 Trachymyrmex septentrionalis | reverse complement strand
TCTCACAAAATTTGTAAAATGTGAATAACTAATTTATTATTAAATTAAAGTATTTGATTACATCTCGCGTTAATGTAATATACATATATTATATGTGCAATGTATTCTATATAATCACGAATTTGTTATCTTAATTTATATCGTTTATATGTCTACATTCATTTAAATTAAATTAAATCTTTTTTAAATATCCATTTATTACTTTCCGATTAGTTAATTATGTACATCCAAAATAAATTCTTTTATTTAGAATATATTAATTAATCATCAAATATTATTAATTATAAAAACATGTCCATTAAAAAATTAGCCATTTAATTAAAAAAAAACTATTTATGCAAAAATTATGTACATCGCTATTTAATTAAGGAATGTACCCAAGCTGGAAACACTTGTAGTAACATTTCATTATTATTCTTATCGACATAATAGTGTCATTAAATAGGATTACAGAAAAATTCGTCAATATATATAACACTAATGTATTGATATATAAATTATTCTGTGTCATTCAAGACCACGAAACATTAGCTGTATATTGACCTAATAAAGTCCATAAGACATACGATGTCAGTTTACATTACGAACGATAACGATAATGATGAATTCCATAGAACAAACTATACGTCCTTTGTTCCTGATGTGTCACATTCTTGGCCTAGGCATCTATACTTCAAAACCTTATTTGAGTACATTATACAATGTGACAGTGTGGTGCGCTTATAGTTACCTTTTTTATTATACGGTGTTCGCTGTCAATGCAGAAAAATGGTTTTTAGCATCTTCTACTTTAATCTGTAACGGGATTAACATACTTGTCAGTATTACATCTATTATTATGAGTTTACATCAATATAAGGTACATACATATACATTCGATGCTTAAATTAGCTTACTTAAATCGCTATTATAATTCTTTATAATAAAAATACAGTTATATAAATATAATTTTCGCGTAAATACAAATTATAATAAATAAATGAATTATGTATTTTTGTCTAATATTATTCAGAGATTGCGAAAATTTATAAAGAGACTTGCTGATGTAGATGATACATTAGAAGAGTTAGGCACTCTTAAAATATATCGAAAATTGCATATACGAATAAAAAGAACATTAATTGGATGGTTGGTGTGTACTCAAATGGCAAATATAAGCGACATGACATGGTTTTGTGACACCATAGGGAGTCAATGGTGCATGATCACGCCTTATATTACAAATCATATTCAAAATGCCAACATGTTTGTGGATTTAGTATTTACAACTTGTTTATGGTTTGTATAAAATTTAAAATATTTGTATATACAAAAAAAATATTAGTTTTTTAAAAAATATTTATGATAATAACTTATTTCTAAAACATATATTAATTAATATGTAATATTAAAAAACTAATATTTTTTTCAATAAAGTCATTTAATGATGGTAGATGTAATACAGGTACAATTTTGAAAGTGAAATAAAATTTAATATAATATTTTTATAAATTTAAATTAATTGTTCTTGTTTAAATACTAGATATATGTAACAAATTTATAATTTTAAAGTTATCTATATATAGCTTATTCACCATAAATTTTGAAATTGTGAAATCTTTCTTTTGTAGGTATATTGGTACTAGATTTGATAAGTTAAATGAACACATGAGATACTTGTTGTTAAGAGAAGAACATGGTGTAAAATATATGCAGAGAGAACTAGTAGTGTCTACTCATCGATCTATCATGTATATAAATAATTACAAGCGTGTATTTTGGATCATAATGTAAATTAATACACAAATATATTAGTAGATTACTATTATTGGATATAAATTTTAGTCTGATCTAGCATTGTATAAAAGTGCCCCATATAATATACTTTATAGTTCTGAGAATGTCCATAAAAAATAGGACATAGGATAAGTACGTCATTGATGGACCGAAGCAACAGATGGACTAGTTAAATATTTTTGTTATGATACATAATATTGTGCCATATGATGGAGAAAATATAAAGTAGTAAAGAAGTAGTCGCTATGTTAATTGCATTCACATAGCCGCAGCGAAGATACCGCAATTTCGCAAGATTTTTGTGCATTTTAATTTTATTTTCCCCGATTTTGCAAAGATTATGGAAACTATTTAATGGAAATATATTTTATTAATCTCTATAGTCTATTAAAGTTGAAGCTATACGCTTTAAAATAAAATATACTTTATTTTTGGCAACTTTATTTACATTTAGACACAGTATTGTAGATAATATATAGATTATGTGATGTGTAATTGTTTGATATTCAATTTTTAGGTGGTCGAATAATGGTGGAATAATAACCGGTCTATCTATAGCAATATAATCCAATAATCGCAAAAAATAAAATAATAAAATAAATTCTAGTCTTACAAGACAAATACATTTTTTTTTCAAAAATAATATATTCTGATAGCAAAAGATTTTCGAAAGTATATGCACTGTACAAATTGTTTTTTGGTATAAAAATAGAATTCTTATACATTAATTAGCTTAGGGCATCCATTGATGGCGTACTTACCCTAGGTGTTGTCCTCTCGACATTTTTAAAACATAACTTGAAAGTCTATTATAAGGGACTGCGTTTAAAATTTGGCATAAATTTGAGATTTAATTAGTTAATATAATTTAAGTAGAACATTATTTTTTTTAATATGTTATTTATGCTCTTATTAATAATTTATATTTTGACTTTTTTGTAGACATCTCCATTTGGAATTATGTCAACTCGCTCGTAAATTAAACGCAATATTCGAAATACAGATAACTATATTAACAATAGCTTATTTGACATATGTGGCAAGAGAAATTTATTATATGCTTATATATATAACATCACAGAATGACTTCATATCGCTAGCAGATTGGGTTAACCTTAATATTTGGCTGTTTTATTATGCAACCAGAATTTTTTGCTTAAATTATGTCTGCGAGAATGTTGGTGCTAAGGTAAATCTATACATAATTTTAAATGTATCGCTACCGCCGTAGCTAGAAGTTTGGAAACATTTTTTGTTTCTTTTCGCGTGATACAAAAAAATTAAATATATCGATAAAAAAATTGTAGATAAGTTTTTGATCTATTGTAAAGCGTAAGTTATAGCTTTAAATCTGCGTCTGAATTTTTTTCTAAGACATTTTGTTTCTACATTATACAAAATTGAAAATTTATATTTTTCTACAATATTACTTTACTTTGATGCACTACGGTTTGGTAAAACATGATCGGACAAAATTTAATATAAAAGTATTTTAAAGTAAACTTTTTAAGTTTTAAAACATTTTTAGAAAAAAATTGATACGCTAATTTTTAACAAAAATGTCGAATTTTTTTATTTTGTAGAATTTTATAATGTATATAAACTTTTTTTAAAATGGACAGTTGGAAAAAATTTTTTTTTTATTTTAAAAGAATTTGTACAAATCAAGCACATTATAATTAACATTTTTCCTTTTTTGTTTTTATTTTAGATAAACTAAATTTACGTAATAAGATTTATACAGTAAAATAATTCAGAATCTTTGCGGAAAATCATTATATCATCGTTTCTAAATAGCATTTTAAAGTTTGAAAAGTCTATTCAAAATTTTTATCAGTCACAATTTTACTGAACTAGAGCGTTTCGAGAAAACAAAAATATTTCAAAAGTAATAATTTTCCATTTTATGTGACTTACAAACAAAATTTCATAGAAAAAAATTTAAATGTACATTTAAAGTCTTGTCTTTGAGCTTTAAAATGCGTAATCAGGAAATTATAATTATCTTTTTTCACTGAGGTATATAATTCTATGTAAAAAACGAAAAAATCGAAATGTTTCTAAAAAAAATATCAATTTTCAAAATTTTGGTGTATATGTTCATATATTTATTTCATTATTTATCTATGATAAATTATTAATTTTTTTTCTAGTCTAGCGAAATGAATACAATAATTCATCGATTAACAGATGTTCCTCAATATGTTGATATTCGCAATGAGGTAAAATAAATTCAATAACTAAATTCAATATTTATGAAACACCTGAAGTGAATTACTTAAACTTAAATAACAACTATTTTATGCAGATTTACCAGTTTACACTACAAATAATACATCATCCACTAAAATTGTCTGGACTAGGTTTTTTCAATTTTGGCGATGACTTCTTGCGAAAAGTTTGTTTCTGTATTTATACTTCTAAATTTTATTAAATATTTTTATTTTTATACTTTACACTAAATTACATTTGTTATCAAACGCCTGTTATCATTATTTAGATAAAATTTTGATTTCATTTTATGGCATAAAATGAAAATTTATATCTATACGTATAAAAAAGCCTGTCTAAAATTATTATGTTTATTTATTTCTTATCAAAACTGTTGCCATATTAAAATTTAATCAACACTATTTCTTTCAGACCACTGTGACAATTGTGACGATTGTAATTATTATAATTCAAATGCCTCATACAATTAAAGACTCTTTTACCGACTTTTACTTATGGTCAAGTTAACCTGTAATACACACTTTGGGTTCATTCGTGTTCTGCGCATTTCTTTTTTTTGAAATATAATAGTAAGTACACCAATACTGGTCCAATACCGGTCTCTTTTCTATTTCCAAAAGAAGGTTTGGCATCTAGAAAACAAGTTTTCTGCATTGCCGGCTTCAAATTTGTGCGTATCTTTTAGCTAAAATTACTCCGAAGTTTAGCTGTTACAAATTACACATCGCATGTATAAAGTGAATATATTTATAACAAAAAAATTGTTTTTTATTTTAAACTAATTCTCGTTTGTATTTCGGGAATACAAACATAAATATTAAATTAATATTTTATTAGCGTTAATGTACTATACATATAATATATGTGCAATATATTGTATGTTATTACGAACTTATTATCTTAACTTCTATTGTGTGTCTAAATGTATTGTACTTTCATTTATATTAAATTGTATCTTTTAAATATTTATCGATTACTTTTTGATTAGTTAATTATGTAACATATAAAAATGAATTTCTTTATTTACAATATTAATTGACCATAGAATATTATTGATAATAAAAGTATATCAATTTAAAAATTAATCCATAATTATTAATAATATAATTATTAACAATATATAATATAAAATATATTATATATTGCTATTTATTCTTTATCATAGTTTTAATAACAAATTTAAAACAATTTAATACGGAATTAAATATTTAAAGGAATATATTTAAGGTGAAAATATTTGCAATAACATTTTGTTATTATTGTTAGGCAACATTATAGATTAACTGTGACATCAAGTAAGTTTGTAGAACAAAATTCAATACTACATATAACGCTAATGAATTGATGTATAAATTATTCTGTGGCTTCGATAAATTAGCTATATTGGCCAAATGAAATCCAATAGACATACGATGTCAGTTTACATTAGGAACGATAATAATGAGTACGATGGATTCCATAGAACAAGCTATACGTCCTTTGTTCCTAATGTGTCATATTCTTGGTCTTGGTGTTTATACTTCAAAACCTTATTTGAGTACATTATACAATGTGACAGTATGGTGCGCTTACAGTTACCTTTTTTATTATACAGTGTTCGCTGTTAAAGCAGAAAAATGGTTCTTAGCAACTTTTACTTTAATCAGTAATGGGATTAACATTCTTGTTAGTATTACATCTATCATTATGAGTTTACGTCAATATAAGGTACACACACATATATATATATATATATATATATATTCAACGCTCAAATTAATTTATTTTGATTTGTTAATTTATTGTAATTCTTTATAATAAAAATATAGTTAAATAAATAATAATAATAATATAATTTTTACGTAAATAAGACTTAAAATAAAATAAAAATATAAATTATGTATTCCTGTCCAATATTGTTTAGAGATTGCGAAAATTCATAAAGAGACTTGCTACTGTAGATGATACATTAGAAGAGTTAGGCACTCTTAAAATATATCGAAAGTTGCGTATACGAATAAAAAGAACATTAATTGGATGGTTGGTGTGTACTCAAATGGCAAATATAAGCGAAATGACATGGTGTTCTCAAAATATAGGGGATTCATGGTGCATGATCACGCCTTATATTACAAATCATATTCGAAATGCCAACATGTTTGTGGATTTAGTATTTACAACTTGTTTATGGTTTGTATATTATTTAAGATATTTGTGTTTATTATATACTAATTAATATGTGTTTTTGAGATGCATTATTATTGAAAAAAATTATTTTTTATAAAAATAATATTGTTTAATAAAAGTAATTTAATGGCAGATGTTACATATATAATTTTGAAAATAAAATTTAATATAATATTTTTATAAATTTAAAATAATTGTTTTTATTTAAAACTCGATATATGTAACAAATTTATATATTGTATATGTTTAAAGTTATCTGTAGCTTCTTCATCATAAATTTTTAAATTATGAACTTTCTCTCGTAGGTATATTGGTACTAGATTTGATAAGTTAAATGGACTCATGAGATACTTGTTGTTGAGAGAAGAATATGGTATAAAAAATATACGAAGAAAAATAGTAGCGCCTACTTATCGATCTATGTGTATTAAAAATTACAAACACGTATTTTGGATTATAATGTAAATCAGTATACAAAATGTATTTGAATGTATTATTATTACTATTATTGGATAGGATTTTGCATTCGGATCTAGCATTCAATAAAAGCATTGTATAAAAACGCCCCACACAATGAATTTTATCACAGAGACTAGGAACGTCTTTAAAAAATATTTAGAGGACATAGGTATTGTTCTATGGACATTTTTAAGACGCTCCTTGGAAATCTGTATAGGAGACTGAAAATTAAAATTTGGCAGAAATTTGAGATTTAATTAGTTAATATAATCAATTTAGAACATAATTTTTTTAATTTATTATTTTTTATGCTTTTATTAACAATTTATATATTTTGACACTTTTATGTAGACATCTCCATTTGGAATTATGCCAACTTGCTCGTGAATTAAATGCAATATTTGAAATACAATTAACTATATTAACAACAGCTTATGTGACATATGTGATAAGAGGATTTCGTTATATCTTTATACGTATAACATTAAACGATAACTTTACGCTAACAGATTTTATTAACTTTACTGTTTGGCTGCTCTTATATGTAACTAGACTTTTTTGCTTAAATTATGTGTGCGAAAGTGTTAGTGCCAAGGTAAATCCACATATTATTTTAAATATACACTCCACGACCAGAAGTTTGAAAGCATTTTTGTTTTTTCCGCGTTTTATAAAAAAATTAAGTATTTTTATTAAAAATATTGTAAGAAAGTTTTAATGAAATATAATCGGACAAAATTTATAATAAAAATATTTTAAAGTAGACTTTCTAAATTTTAAAATGTTTCTAGAAAAAAATTGGTACAATAATTTTTTGCAAAGATGTTAAATTTTTTTATTGTGTAAAATTTTATTGTGTATATTTTTTTAAATTTTAGCCGAAGAAAGTTTTTTAAAAATTTTGAAAAATATTTATACAAACCAAGTACATTATATTATAACTAATATTTTTCTCTTTTTTTTTTTTAGAAAATATAAGTTTACACAATAAAATTTATATAATAAATAATTTAATAACTGTGTACAAAAATCTTATATTAACTTTTCTAAATAGCATTTTAAAGCTTAGAAAATCTACTTTAAATTTTGTCCAATGATAATTTTATTAAAGAAGTGCTTCAAAGAAACAAAAAATATTATAAAAATAACAATTTCCAATTTTTTGTAATTTAGAAACAAAGAGTTATAGAAAAAAGTTTAAATAGATTTAAAGTCTTATCTTTGAGCTTTAGACAGAAAGAAAATGTGTGATAAAAAACTTCTTTTTTTTTCACTGAGATATAAATATAATTTTGTGTGAGAAACAACAAAAGTGTTTTAAAATCTTCAAAAAAATATTCAAAATCAATTTTAAGACTTTTGGCTGGAAATGTTTATGTGTATATATTTATTTGGTTATTTATATATGATAAATTATTAATTTTAGTTTAACGAAATGAATACAATAATTCATCGATTAACAGATGTTCCAGAATATATTGGTATTTATAAGGAGGTAAAGGAAATTTTAATATTATCTGGGACAACTGAAGTAAATTATTTAAAATTAAATAACAACCACTTTATGCAGATTTACCAGTTTACACTACAAATAATATATCATCCATTAAAATTGTCTGGACTCGGTCTCTTCGATTTTGGCAATAACTTCTTGCGAAAAGTCCGTTTTTATATTTATACTTTTATCTTTTATTATTACTATTTATACATTTTCATTTTTATATTTTGCACTAAATTACATTTGTTATCAAATCGTTTGTACTTAGATAAAATTTTGATTTGATTTTATAATATATTAGAATGAAAATATAAATTTACGTACGAAAAACTAGTCTAAAATATTATTTTTATTTATTTCTTATCAAAACTATTGCCATATTAAAATTTAATCAACATTATTTCTTTCAGATTAGCGTGACAATTGTGACGACTTTAATTATCATAATCCAAATGCCTGGCACATCTAAAGGCGCTTTTAGGGGTTACTGATGTATGATCAAATTAACCTTTAATATACACTTTTGCTTCATTCGTGTATTGCGCATTATTTTTCTTTGAAATATAATACTAAGTACACTTGGTCAAATACCGGTCTCTTTTCTATTTCTAAAAAAAAGTTTGGCATCTAGAGAATAAGTTTTGTGTGTGTTGCCGATCTCATTTTGTGTGTATACTTTAACTAAAATAACTTCGAATTTTACCTCTGGGTTACAGATGACTCATCGTGTGTATAGAGTGTACTTTTTTGTAATTAAAAAAATTTTTATTTTTTTTTGTTTTCAACTAATTTTTGTTTGTATTGCCGAAATTATTTAATGTATTTAGTGAATTTAATGAATTATTTAAAAAAGATTTTAATCCTAGAGCAACAATTATCCCTTACTAAACAGTGATTTTTGGCACTCTGGTATTAAATATTGTCTGTAATATTATATATTATGTCTGTAATGTTACAAAGAACATTTTAATAAATTATAAGTTTTTTCATTACAATAACTATAATAAAATATATTGTTCAAAATGTAAATGCAATATATATCTATACCACAAATTGAAGATAAAATATCTTCAATTTAGAGAACCATTCACGCATATTAAAAAAATATTATTTTCAAGTTACTAAATAACTAAATTTTATGGACAGCCGACACTTGAACTGTTGGAACGTGTGTGTTGATTGCGATTGTGCAGTTTTGTCACGCTAAATAATCGAGAATGGATTAAAATGAATATTGATATTTTTATAAGTATTTTAAGTTTATTGAATACAATTAACAAAAAAAAATTGTTATTTAATTGAATTCAATTGAATCGATAAACTACATTTCTTATTCAGAATTTTGAATTGAGAAATATTTACAATACACAAAACAAATCGATTATTTTTAGATTGCAAAGCAATATAGAAATATGCTTTATGCAATTCCTTTAAATGAATAAAGATGCATTTGAATTGAAAAGAATTTATTTTAATGTTTGCGAATGCATATTTCTGAAAATCTGAATGTATTATATTTCAATCCATTCTTGTTTACTAGAACGGACTCCAATAAACTTATACAAGCGGCTTGCGTTGTATGTGGGAAAATTAATAATAAGTGCAAAGTAAAAATATTAATAAATATAATTTGAAAAAACTAATAACTAATTTTTGTTATGAATAGTGTAGTAAAAAAGATATAAGGAATGAGAGGAGCGAGGACTGCCCTGCACGCATATACTCTTAACACAAAATTTCGTTACCATTATAACACCACTGCACAGCTCTTTTATTATGGCAAAAAAGCTGCGTAGCGGCTTATTTAACGATAACAAAAGTTGAGTTATTTACAATATAGGTCTGCTAGCGTTTTCTTTTACTAAAAGAATTAGGGTAGGACGGGGCTATTCCATCAGTTCTAATTATATTAAAGTAATATGAAAATTTAAGATGGCAAACAATATCTCTTTGCAGTGATGTACTTACAATTACATTATACAATATCATGATTGCTTCTTGAATGCACAAGCACCACCTTTAAAAATTCAACATACTCGTATACTAAAAAACATAAATATTATTATGAAAAATGGACGAAGAAGCTCCGCTCTACCCTATTTATTATTAAAATTGAAACATACTGATAGAAAAGATTATTTTTTTATTTATTCGATTATCATTTTCATATTCGTAGCTTCAATAAAATTATCTCTTCTGTTTATATATTAAATTAAAATTAAACTTGATTTATTTTTACAGCCTGCATAAACTTTGGATCTTTTTTGAAGGGAACATTTAAGGAACATCTATTCTGTAACTTTTAATGGCTATAACGTTACAGTCCTTAAGAGTTACAAAATAGGCTCCTTACTTCTTACATCTAGACATTTTTTTCTTTCAAATCTACATAATTTCTGATATTGTCAACTTTCGACTTCTAATATTTTCGCTTTTAACGGTTTTTTCACGGCCGATTCTCGTTTGTTAAAACATTTCTTCTTCTTCTTTTAGAAGGGCGATCATTGAACGCATCTTCTTTATCTTTATCTTTGTTCTCATGGATCCTTTTACGATGTGAATGATAATGATGTTTCTTTCTAGACGATATTTTAATCCTAGAACTTCTTATAGTTGATTTTAAATTCTTTCTCTGTCTTTTATCGTGCGTGAATCTCTGCGATTGTTTCCTTTTTGTGGAATGTGAACGTTTCATTTCTTTCGTGTGATCCAATTCAGTCTCGGGAGATTCGGACCATCTCCAGCTGCGATCTTTTTCGCTATCATCTCGATCAGATTCTTCCCATTTAGATTTACTTCTAAAAAAACAAATAAAAAAGAATTAAACAGTAATAGAAACTTTTATCACATACAATTCATTTTTAATCTATTTTATTACATCGCCTTGATTTATCTTTTTATAATATTATCTCCTAGTAAAAATGAAGATTAGAATCAGTTACATTTAGAGGAAAAATAATAAACACAAATAAAAACAAATAGAAACTTCGAGGAAGTATATAAATTCGAACTGCGAAATATAAAAAAAAATATTTTCAATAATAAAATTACACTATAAATCTTTCTTTTCACTAGAATTGTTTTGCATCGTGTTAAATAAATCAAAAATCTTATCGGCAAAACAATTTTATCTTTATAATACAAAATGCAATAAAAATAATTATTTTGTCTATGTAGAACATAGACAATTTTTGATTGTATAGTAGCTATAAATAAATAGTAACACAAACCTATGTTCACTTCGTTTGCTATCATTCGAATTGCTTTTTTCCCGTCGAGGACTTTTGATGTCGTATTTATTGTGCGGATTTCGAAAGGTGTGAAGAAAATTACAGAATTTACTGCCTTTCGGACATTTATTTATGCCGCACACAGCACCTCTCCAAGATGTAAGATTGACGAATTCGCAGTTGAGTTGTTTTCCGGCATACCAGCGTCCTTTTAGGTTTCTCCAAGCTCTAGCCGCTTCTCTCTCCGTGTAATATTCAACGTACACATTACCGCGTAAGTGAATCTCTTTGTTGCAGCAACACTTAAGGGTCTTAATCCTGCCGAACGACTCCAGTTCAGTTATTACGTCTTCATAGAACTCGTAAAAGTGATGTAACGTTTCTGATCTTTCGAATTCGAGTGCTACATCAGTGTCGTATTCCGCTAAGTTCTTCTCGAGAGAGAAATGTGAATAGAATCCGGGTATTAAAATCACTCTGCTTAAAAAGAATTTACGATGATTCTTGGAACACGCATTTCCATACCTAAGGACATTAAAAATCAATTACACATAAATTTAAATTTTAAAAACAAAAATAAAATTTTAATAAAATACAATTTTAATTAAAGTTGATTTCAGTTTGAATAAAACGTTTCAATCCTAAATCTAAACTTATTTCGATTGAATTCAATTCAATTTTAATTTAATTTAATACAAATATAATTCTTAGCAATTTTTTAATAGCATCAAATGAAATAATTTTGAAGCTTAAAAAAGATATGGTATTCTTATATCAATATATTCAATCATTCATTTATATTCACTAATAATTCATACCAATATATTCATAAAAAATATTAAAATTTTAATATATTCAATATACTCACAATTTTAATATTGTTAAGAATAAATTAAAATTAAGAAATCATGATATTATAATATTGTGAATATCTCTATCTATACTAACCGGCAAACACCTGTTTTCGAAAAAAAGGGACAGAGTTCCTTGGTAGGTTGATTGTCGACGATTTCGCGTAAAACTTCAGGCGTTTTCACTCCATTGTCGATATAATCATTAATCTCCTTCTGTAGTTGTTCCTGTTTACGAAGATGTTCCTCTTGTTTCTTCTTTTCCTCGTCTTTTTTCTTTAAAATTGCCGTACGTTTTGCCTCAAATTCTTTATGAATCTTCATCTCCTGCTCAAGTTGCTTTTGCTCCTCTTTTGCTTTTTGTTTCTGAAGTTCTTGCCATTTTTTCTGCGCTTTTATCTGAACAATCGAGAGACAGTAATCAATTATTTGAATTATAAACATAAAGCCATAGTTTATTTCAAAATTGTGTATAGAAACAATATTTTTTTATCTCAATAAATAATCTTTCTGTTATATTATTATATTTCTTATGAAAGAATATAACTTAAAA
>NW_017305811.1:1278612-1283381 GCF_001594115.1 Trachymyrmex septentrionalis | reverse complement strand
TATATATATATATATATATATATATATACACATTGAGATATTATTACTTTATATTGTATAATTTTATTTTGTTTTATTTTAACTTTATATATTGAAAAGATAAATGTTTCACTATTTGGTAATTTTATACACAATTTAAATAATGAATAAACATATAATCGGTATTATTATATATATCAATAATCAATTGCATCGACAAGACTATTAAAAACCAACTCTGAGCAAATTTTCCCAGAAAGAAATCCAGAATAAAATAAAAAAATTACAGAACGCTGACATTATTGACAATTGATTATTGAAATTTGCAATTATTAACATAAATATTTGACTAACACATTAAATTTATAATTTTTTATTATATAAATGTTCCATAAACAAGTATGTATAAATAAAATGTAAATACATGTCTACAAAACTAATAAATCATAAATTAATAATAATTATTAGTTTCTTACTCTTAAATATACTTATGCTATTGCATAAAAAAAATTAAGATTCATATTTTCTCTACATTAACATTTCAAATTACAAAAACAAATTTCGTTAAATTTTTTGAATAAGCTATCATAGAAAAATTTTTTTATCAAAAAATTTATAAAAAATAAATACAATAATGTAATATTTTGAATATAACGAAACTATGAAAAAAATTAAAGAAACCAATAAAAAAATTCCTAAGAAAATATATAATTGTAATACATTATGTAGTATATGTATATTTACTTCTTCTTCCAGCCAGAGCCTCTCTCTTTCTGCATGTTTCTCTTGTTCTCGTGCTTCTTTTTCTTTCTCTTGTTTCTCTTTTTCCGCGCAAAATTGCATATATTCCATATTGTTTTCCAGTGCTGCCCTCAAGCGTTCTTCATTGGTGTCGCGTTCTTGTGCGATTATCTGTCGTTTACGCTTGCGACGCTCTTTCTTCACAATGCGACGCCACTCCTTATGACTGAGCTTTGTTTCTTGTTTTGAATATTCTTCCATCCTCGCGTATCCTCGGAAACAGTGGCAAGGCTGGCAGGTATTGTCAACAACGTACGAAACACTCAAAAATAATCACATTGAAATGAGCCACCGGTCAACTGTTAGCATCGATGTATGACTATGTCTGACGCCATATTGATTTCCGAACAACTGCGTGATGCAATGCTGTGGTCTAATCGTCGGTATATAAAATCTTTGAAATAGAAGAATGCTAATTTGTGGAAGCTGCAGAATATTATTTGTGATATCAACATTTGGTGCAACACTGATTTTTAAAAAATTCTATATTAATTTTATATTTTGAGGACCATACTTGTTTAAATTTTATTAAAGATGAATTTATTATGTTTTTATACATTATTAAGTGTTATTATTATTAAGATTATTTGATAATATATATTATATTATCTATGTATTATTAAATAAAATAATATAATTCTATAATATAATATAATATATTTGTAAAATAAGTATATCATCTGTAGATAATTCATACTTACTTAGTTGCTATTTCACCAAAAGATGGAGACACCATGACTTCTCGTGTGCAGATATCGACAGAATGAGATCAATAAAAAATTAATCGCGCCAAAAAAATTACTGTTTATATTATAGACACATAATAAGACATTATTTAAAATTATTATGAAATAAGAACCGAATGAATACTTGCTTAAGAATTGTTCTCCGAAAATTTTTATCCTAGCTCACTTTCTCTATGTGTTTTACAAAAATAATCACAGGGCAATGTCTTGATTCATCATTATGCTAAAAATGCATTGAAATATGTATATTTAAATCAAATAAATTTATTTACAAAATTTTAATATTCTGACATAAAAGCGTATTATTTTAATAAACACAATTTTACATATATAATGTCTTCTGCAGACATGGCAAACTTCCTCAGCTACATTGTCGTTATTTACACCGAGCACTTAATATTAATCAGTAATTTTTTATAAAATTATTTTAATTTTTTAATTTCGACGTATAAACGTATACACGATATGTATACACGACTTAATTAATTATCTAGATGCATATTGTACCAGCTTAGTACACTATTCTTTAAATGTATTGTCGAAATTAAGATAATTTAATAGAATGTTACTATTTAGTACGCGTATCAAATACTCGGTAAATTAGAACATTAATTCCTTACACTTTTATTTTCCTTATTCGATCATTTTCAGAATAATTATTAAAGGATATTGTCTTTACATTTGTTTTACTCTTTTGTTGTTTCGACCATTTTTTATCTACTTTATATTTCATATAATTATAAGAAAAGAAAATAATTTTTACATTGTGATGTTACTTTTACAAAGTGCAACATGCAACTAACAAAATTGTTGCAACTAACTTTGATTACGAGTTTTCACAATTCTATAGCAATTAGAACTTTAAGTTTAAATATGAAATGTTTTAGGATCTTAAAGAATATTGATATTTTCACTTGCGTCGAGCAGATCTTGATTTTTATCTTAGTAGTTTCATCTATTGAACGATGCGTTCAAGTGATCTTACGCACTTTTAGGAATGTTTAATAAGTTAATTATTTTTTCTCCAATCGAATTAGAACTCTAGAAATACGTACATCTATAAATTCTTTTGTTTTTTGATAATTGAATTTTCCGATAAAATAAAATTTAATTATTTAAAATCGATTTTTTATTCGTTATCCTGGTACGTCCTTTTAAATAAATTGCTCAAATTGCCAAATGTGTTATTTTTGCAATAAAATTAAGCATTTTTTTTGTATTATTATACAAGAATTTTCGTTCATTATTTATTATATGAAATATAATACACGATTGATTTAATTGGTGATCAACATTTTAAACATTTTAAAAAGATTATTTATTAAAACATAGTACGATACAAAATATATCGTAATTAAATGATGTAACTGCTGTTACTAAGAATGCAATTGTAAGTTTTATAAATTAATAAATATTTGCTCAATTTGCTTTTATGTTTTTCTTCCAGCAATTGGTGGATTATTTCCTTATTAGGAATATATATATTTCTGCTTGCTACGTCCCTGAACTGATACCGTTATACCTGGCGGAGCGTTGAACCAGAAACCGGTGCAGTGGAACCACGACCGTCATTTCACGATATACCACCGATACAGGTGTATCCGAGTCCTAAAACAGTAAAAAGTTATTTGCGTGTAAAATTTTATTTTGCCTGTGAAGATGTGTAAATGACGACGACACGGTAGGACATGTAATTTTTCGCGTAGAATTTCGTAAAATCTCCGACCAGGACAAGTAATTGTCCACGCGATTAATTGATAGTGATTCAAAATGAGTATTTTGTGACCTGTTGCTTTAGAAGATAACATGGAAAGAACGAAACAAAATGGATTGGGTATGCATGATCCGGGGTACAAAAGTGTTAAAACTAAGTTCTGGGCTTATTTTTTCTGGTTGTTCGGTGGACTCTTCGGAGCACATCATGTGTATCTTGGCAGAGACGATCAGGCATTCGTGTACATCAGTACATTCGGCGGTTATGTAGGTTGCGGTTTTCTCAGGGACATTTATAGGATACCTGCGTACGTGGCCGATACGAATAACGACCCGGCGTTTATCGAGGATTTTAAACGAAAAGTCAGAGCTAATCGAAAGGTAAATAAATATTCGGCGTTTAGAATTTACCGACTAGCATTAGCCAGTGACGTCGCTATAGTCTTGAAATATATTTCTTAACATCAACCTTACATTACGATTGATACCATTAACTTGTTCTGCATCGCTGTTATTCGAAGAATTGATGACGTTGCGCATTATACGATAATCACGTACATAATACAATAATCACATAAATGTTTAATCGCAATTTATTCGCTGACACGTACAGTAATTAAGAATGTAAATGGAAGTTGGCAAAATAAATGCGATCCACGACTGACGCTTTGTAAACCGATGACGAAATTGAATTTATTATTACTTTTTTTTTTACAGCCGCCGTTTTCCGCAGTGCGATTTGCGGCGCAAGCTGCGGTCGCTTACTTATGGGCCGAGCTGTTTAACAGTGCGATCCCGCAGGATGAAGTGTACGGTATTAATTTCAGACATCTGCTGATTTTAGTACCGGCTGTGATCGCGTTAGGTAAGAATAGTGTTCGAAAGAAAAAAAAAAGTTCATTTCATTATTATCACGTTTCCTTATCGCGCGTTTGTTACAAGTCGGTTATTTCGAATGATTATATTTTAAGGTCGCAATATGTGACGTATGTCATTGGTTAAAAATAATCGCTGATGATAAATGGGAAATAACTATGGAAAAGCCGACACTAAATCTGTTTTTATCTGTTTTCTAACGAGTTCTTTATTAGAATACTATACCTTAAATTTTAACGAGTCTTTTTTATTTAATTCCAATAGAATTCAGATTTTCTTTAAAAAAATTCCGGAAAAAATTATTATATAAATGGACATATTTTATATATAATTGTATACAATTATATACAAAATATGTGTTAATTTTTTATATAAAACATTTTTTCCCGGGTATTTTCTTAGAATATATGCATTATTGTTATATAAATATTAATAATTAAATAATAATATATATAAAATATATATAAAATAATTACATTTATATATATAGATTTATATATTTAGATATTATTTATATTATATATATATATATACATACATATATATACATATACGTATATGTCGGACGTACGCGTGCACGAATGACCGTGCATACAATGTACATACCTTTAAAAAAATACTTATAACCCTATTACGATATTCGCATGAATTTTT
>NW_017305811.1:1233492-1278512 GCF_001594115.1 Trachymyrmex septentrionalis | reverse complement strand
ATAATATTATAAATTATATGTATATAAATAATTAGAAAACAGAAATTTTATATGAAAAGAAATATTTGCTAAAATATATAAAAATTTAGTTAAATGATAATTTATTAGATTATAAGTAATTTTTTTTAGATTATTAAAATAGTTATTCAACAACCTCAAGCATGATGAGCTATGTTACAAAAAGTTTTGATATTTTAGTAATCAGTCTGAACTCTCTAAAATCTTTGAAGTGGAATCTAATTCTAAAGAGTGACAATTGTCAGTGGTGAAAAAGAGTGACTCAGTTGTCAATTTTTAGGAATCAGATTTCACTCTTTATTATCATCTTATACTGGAATCAGATTCCAGTATAAAAATTTTAGAAAGTACATAATTATTTTGATAACAAAATCATTTTCAGATCTGTATATATATTTAGCTAAATTTTTAGATATTTCAGCAAAATCTTTTCCATGTAGAAATATAAATATTTTACAAAAAGCTTTATTCATTTATTAATACTTCAATAGGTGTATGGACGGTCGGAAATATTGGGAGAGAACAAGGTTCGATATGGATAGCTCTTGCTACAGCGTATCTATTTTATCCGACCTTATATTACATCGCCGACGATACCATGTGGATCTTCCTCATGGTGGTTACCTCGAGTCTCAGCTTCGACACTTTCAGCAAGCAATGGCGGCTGAAACCGAAAAAGAAAAGAAGTTTCTTCCGGCGTATGGCCTGCTTAGGCTTAGCTCTCATGCTCTACTTTGCCGTAATCGGTAGCTACTTATACTTCAACGCGGTTGTCACGGATAGCGAAGGCGAAGAGATCAAGCTGTCGGAAGCGGTGCAACACTTCCTCACTTCGCCAATTTGGACAGATCTCAAGGTGGATCTACGATAAATCTTTTGAATTTTTAATTCTCCAAAGTGAATGATGGACCTATTGAACTCACTCAATTATATTTTTTATTCGCAACTTTCAATTATTATTATTAAAATAAATTTATTGTTAGTATTTACTCTTTTTTATACAAATCATGTCACTTTGGTTCTTTGCAATTGATTAGTGCCTTTTAATCAACATAAATTAAATGGATCTCAGGATAGATCCAGCATACAGATTTTAGCTCTGGAGGATTAAAACAATAAATTTCTTGAGATTTGAGAGGTCTCTTTCATATGCTGATATTTATTTTACAGGCGAGTTTGGAGGCCACGTGGAACCAGGCGAGACATCAAGGCTTCTGGGCAACGTGGACGCAACTGGTGGACCTCACGGATCCTCGAGGCGAGATAAATGCTTACAAGGTCGGGCGTTTATAAAATTTTATTAGATTTGGAATTCAAATTTACTTAGAAACAAGTAACTTAAGAATTTATCAGGTGTATATAGTCTCTAAAAAAAGCAAGTAAAATGAGAAATTTATACTTTTCGTATAAAAGAGAGAGTTGATGTTATATATATATATGAAATAGTTCAATAAGATTAATATTTTTATTTTACAATACAATTTTATAATTTAAATAAAATTTTCTCATTTTTATCTTAATTATTTTTTATTAAATTTTTTTTATCCAAGCTTGCCGTCAAACTTTTTTGTATTATCTTTATATTATTTTCATGCACAAATACAAATATAGAAAAATTTGTAATTCTTTTATAATTTTTTCATAATTTTTTGTTTAAAAAATATATGTAAGAAATCCTTAACATTTTTTCATTCTCCGCAGGTTCTGGATCTCTCGCAAACCGCTTCACAGAACGAAGTCACGGCACGATGGAGAAGTCTATCCAGAGACAATCATCCTGACAAGGTTAAAGGTTCAGAGGAGGAAAGGCGCAAGGCTCAAGAAAAATTTATGGAAATCCAACAGGCGTATGAAATCCTGTCTCAGGCGAAGAATCGCCGACAACGACGAAATCGTCGTTCTGAGAAATAAGCGTGCTTTTGATTCGAAGGATCAATAAAAAACAAAGACTTGACAAAAGAATCTCCAAATAGGCCAATCTCTGTGTTTCAACTGTGTTATAATCAAAAGACAGTAATTGATTAATAAGACATTTATTTAAATAACCATCTGACAGTAACTGCGTCGATATAAAATCTTGTACGTAAAACGCGTGTATTATAAGTTAGGGGGAGGCCTGCGACACATTAATCGCAAGTCCATTCGATTATCTTTAACACTTTAATCGGTAAGAAATCCCTGAAGCTTCGCTTCGGCGCGTACTTCAAGTTAAGCTCGTATCAGATTAGAGATTAAGATTGAATTAAAATTTGACCAATCAAAGCAAAGTTCACTAAACTTGATTATAATTTTCTTTCTTCTGATCGGTTAAAGCTCAATCCAATCTTAATTTCAGTTTCTAGTCTGATACGAGTATTACACATTCATGTTTCCTGGAAAAAGTCGAGATTCCATTTACCGAGGTTGGTGGGAAGGAGGTAACTTTCAGTATCACGATTAACGCGATCTCTCGATTGTAACTTTGCGATCTTTTGTAAACCGCTTGCGCGCGCGCAGCATCTTGTTTCGTCACATCTCGCGCGCAATCCATTATAAGTATAAACTAAAAATAAGATTCGACCGTTCCAAATGTTTATGCGTTCGGCCATGGCGGCGGTTTACATCGAAAACAATCTCGAGTACGAGGACTATAAACATAACTTCAACGGCAGCTGCCGACTGGATCGTGGTTGAATCGGGAACGATCGAAGTTTCGAAGGTCCTCCCTTTTGATCTCGCAAAACGTCCTCTCGAGTGAAATGCATCGCTAATATTTCTTGGCGAGGTAAAAACGAACAACCTACGATCTACTTGAGGGACCGCGGCTCCGAACGATCGGCCAGGTTACAGGCAACAGCGAAATCGGATAATATGTAAATGATCTCAAATGGATCATAAATACTCTCGCTCCGTCTCGCTGCTTTATGTCAAACAGACTCGATTAAATCTTTCAATCTCCGCTCGCGTGTGTTCAATGCCAAACGGACGACTAAACCCGGCTTTACATTGGACTACTTGCTCTTCTTCTTCGAGCGTGGCGGCTTTGCCATGGAGTTTTCGATCTTATCCGTAAAATTTGTCCCATATTTTTCAGACGTTTTCTCCAGGAAATCCTGCTGCGAAACCAACGTCACCCTGAAAAATAGCCCAAATTTTTATTTTCTCTTTTGAGTTTACACATTTACTTTCTTTCACATTTACGAATTAAAATTATCGAATAAATGTGATTTAAAGAAAATATCCAATTAATATTTTAATGTTATCTACTTCTTCAAGAAGCTGCTTGTAATTTTCTACTAAACGTCAAAAACATTGCAAAGTTTGCACTCATTGAAAAATGTGATTACAAAGTATTGATCGGCATGACTCAGAAAGTTTTAGTTCCTTGACGAAGGTCGCACCTTAATTGGGGCACGCTCAACGGTCGCAGAAGACTTTTCACAACAGGTGACGGCTTCGGCAAAGCCGGACTGCTCGCGCACAGAGCAGCACTGGTGAGCTGCGATACCAGAGAGAAGGTTCGATCAGGGCTGGAGGTGGTGCGGAAGACTTTTCTTATTTTCGACTTTAGTCCCGAGGGTTGCGGCAGAGGCGTTGAAGGTATAGGCGTCACCTGGTATAGTTTGTAAGGATTACGTCTTCCAAAATCCGAAAGAAATCCGATTAAGAGGAGACTTGACATATTGCGTTATTTACCTTTCCTTGTAATACTTTCGCAGCGAGTTCGGGCTCGCTACCCCAACGACAGGACGTCGTTCTCTCTAACAGACGATGTCTCGCGAACCTCTCAATCATCTCGGCGCATACATACCTGCCGCAAAACCTCGCCCATTGCTCAGCTCTTAGGCCTCTACCGTGATCACGTAACGTGGGATTTGCACCTAGGAATTCACAAAAATAATTCTCAGGCAGCGTAGATGATAAATTTTAAGAAATATTTTGTGATGCTTTGTAATCATATTTTTTATAATATTTAATAATAAAATGAAGTAACTTTTTATTTTAATATTGCCCAGAAAACATGTATATCAAAATCAGGAAATAATTTAAATTAAAACTTTTTATGTTCTGATAATGAACATGAGTGACTTTAGAGACATTTTTTTTTTAATTGAGCCATAGTTACCCCATTTTACGATTAAAAACATTTGATTTTTATTAATTGAATGTTAGATTTATTTGTTATTTTAAATTAATATTTATGTTTTTATTGTATTATTTTGTTCTATTATATATTATATTAGATGATATATATTATCTAATATTATTATTTAAAATAAATTAGAATTAATTATAAGATTATATTGAATCACTTACTTGTGTGCCAGCTATACAGATATATTATATTATCTTACAGATTATTACTCGGAGTAAATTAGATTTATTAATTAATTATAGTCTGCACTGAATTACTTGCTTACCGGCAAATAAGAGAATCTTCGCGCATTTGGTTCTACCTTGAAGGGCGGCTTTCATGAGCGGCGTGAAGCCCAAGGTATTTCTAGCGTCTACCTCGATATCCGGACATCTTTCCAGAAGGATGTTGAGGCATTCGGTCTGTCCTGTCCACAGATACGTAACAGAGACCATATACTGACATCGGTACTGATTTTATTCGCGTGCGAGACTTCATATATTTCATAACTCGTGATGTTTTGGCTCGGAACGTTTTTCAGCACGCGTCATCACATAGCTGCGCGTTTATTGCAAGAGGCGCTTCGATGTTCTCCGCTATTTTCGGCGATTGTGCTACGCGATGGGATCCCCCTGCCATGTCGGTGCGAAAAATCCGCCGGTAGATTTGATATTAGACATATTTTCAGTATTTTTTTCCAATGGCTCTTATCGCTGTTCCCTGCACACTATCCCCATTCGCAAAAAATATAACGGGATCATAAAATCTTGGAGGACGTTTGACAGACAAGAGATTATTTAATTTAACGCCGATTAAATAAGACATTTCTCTTTTCTAAATATGCTTTCCGTACATTTTTCAAATTAATATATTATATTTTTCTATGCTGTATTAAAAGAATATGTACAGTAAAAAAATTAGCATTACGAAATGAAAAGAAAAGGTACGGATCTAATAATTATTTACTTCTAATATGGCTGCTTGTTATTTTCTTACTTTATTTGAGCCTTTAAACGCCATGAGTTATAAACTTAAATAAGTATCTCTTGAACTTTAGCCTGTTATCTTTTATGTTTATGATTAAATCCGCGACTGTGATGGATGCCATATACTTATTTTGCAGCCATGTAGCCGTTGGCCACTTACCGAGGAGGATGGTTATGTGGTGAAAAAAAGCAGAAGGTAAACATCAAGGTAAATTATGTTCTAAACCATACCCGAATAAACGTATTTTTAAGATTCCTGCAAACTATAACACTTTAACTACAAAAACTTTAACTCCTATTCATCGCTACGTTTACGCCATAAGATTGATGCAACACTTATTCTTGTCATTTTCTCTATGAATAAACGCGGCCATCATACTCTTGCATCTCGCCAGATTCATTTTTGGAACATTGGTTATAAATTGCCAAAGATGATAGTTTGAGTTCCGGAAAAAGAGAAAAAAGCATAAGAGAAGAACGTCTCTTTAAGCTATTTCTAGAGATGTTTGAAATTATTTGTAGAGATTTTAACTATTTAAATATGAATGAAATCACAGATAAGTATTTGAATCTCCATAATTTAAATCTCAACTCGAAAATTTTGAATCTAAAAAATATGAATGTGAATATATTGACAATCTTATAAAATCATATTTCTATTAAAATAATACATCACATATATGTATAATCAATATTATTTTTTAGAAATGTTTCAATTATCTATATATCAAAATTTAATTTAATAATAATTTTGTTATTAATTAAAAGTTATGTTTCAACGATTCGATTTAATTAGATTCAGATATGTCGATTTGATTCAATTCGGATTCGAGCAAAGAAATGAAATTCAATTCAATTCTAAATAATCACTAAATAATTAAAACATTTAAGATCTGCTTCTCGAACGAAAATAGGAATTCTTTATACTTAATGAGAACAGTCGAATTTTATTCGGTGTCAAAAAAGAGATTCGCATATCTTTAAATATTTTACTACTCAAACGGTGTCTAAGGTACTTTAATGCAATGTATCTCACACTATATTTGCAACGATGATATTATTATACTTAACCATCAAATTCCATCAAATATTCTTGAAATTGAATTCTGGAAAATCGCAGGATCAAACGGATTGATTTTCGCAACATGTCAATGACATTTTCCCGGTATCTCGTATACCTTTCACGTAATTACAGTAACTTGATATTCAAATGACATAATCGATCACTCACCAGCCTGAGCGGCAAAATGGAGCGGTGTATTACCCTCATTGTCAGGCAAATTCGGATCCACACCTTCAAAAGAGAGCGCCAGCTCAAGCATCGCCGCTGCACCGTTTCCAGCCATGTAACTTATGGCCGTCTGCAATGGTAAACAAATAATCTCCAGGTTAGTTTGCATCAAAAGCACGCCCGATTATGTAAACTTGTGTTTTGAGCGGGAAACATTATTCATTTCTCCACCCCCCTCGCCCTCCCCCGATATCAATGTCTCTTTTACGGCGTTTGACCGTGACATGAAAATCCACGCAATTCCATGGCACACATTCGCAGATTTAATTCGTTAAATCGATACCGATGACTAAACATGGAATGGGACGAATTTTGGAAAGGACGATTTTGCTAAAATATCTAATTTAGCTATTAGGTTTTTTAATATTAAAGCTAATATTAATATTAGCACAATTTATGAATAAGTATAAAACAAATAATATTAAAGTGATATACTTTGGTAAGTAAATTCTAAGACAAATAAATAATATATGCTAATTTAACATATTATAAATATTAATTTTCTTAAAAAAGAATGCTTCCACAATTTGCTTATACAAATTGTGAAAGTGTTACATTTTATGTATTAATTTTTTTACATAATATTTGCGTTTCTTTTTATATATTCATTTTGTGTTAAATTAATATAAAAATTTGAGTGGACCATTTGAGATACGCGAAATGAATTAAAATATTAAATTAAACACAAATTTTCCAATTGTGTGCTGCAAAAAGTTTTGATATTTTAGTTTGAGCTAAAATCTATATAAATCTATATATTAATTATTTTAACAGTCCAATAAAAATTATTTCCATTTAGCTAAATTTTGAGGTACTTCAGTAAAACCGTTCTCTCATATAGGATTTGCTAATTTCCATTAATCTAAGCTAACTAGATAAAAAATTGTTCCGATCGAGGAAATGATCCTCTTCTTATTAAATCGCTATAACATATCCCCTATACGAATTGTTAATCGGATTTATCTTTGAATACCGCGCTTCGCCTATTGTTGTTACACTCGACTGACGTGTAAATATGTTGAAAAGGGAATGAATATCGTGTTTTATATCGCGATTGTTGAGAAGTACATATGACACCTCGTAGGAAGACGTTCTCATTCTGCCATTGTTTGCTGCCTCCACAGACACCGAGATGCACAATGGACTATCCGTTAAGAATCAATTTATTAAGTGGCTATTGACGTTTGAACGTTATTGCTTTACTTGCGTCAGCATGTGCCGGTATACAAACAGGCGTTGAAACACGGTCTACGCCAACAAACGCTCGGAAGAAGACGCGTTTGCCTTGAAGACGACGCGCGAATTGTAAATCGGTAAACACGACGAGTTCTATTCTGTTCGTTTTGAATGAAACAGAACACGTGGTTTAAACACTTATTTCACATTTTCCTCAATAAAATGTTTGAGGAAAGTCAGAATATTTTTATATTCTTGCAGATTGTATACTTTGCTATAACGTCAGTAATACTAAATATAATAGAATAATAAGATTAAAAAATAAGTGCAAGTATAACAATAATATTTTGTACCGAGTTTTGCCTAAGTAATTCAAATTTAATTTGAACTATTAAAAATTCAAATTGAAATTTAATTTGACATATTAAAGATTAAATCGAAAAATGCTATTTAATTCTGTTACTACTCGAGTGAAAAGAAATTCTCGTGAGATATAACATTTGTGATATTTATTAATATTTTTAAGAATTTCTGATATATTTTGAATTTATGAAGATATCTGAAAAAAAAATATATATATATACAATATATTTAAAAATTTATCAGATTTTACAAGTTTTTTTTATGTAAGTTATAGAGAAATCTTAGAATACTTCAGACTTTATTTGAAAAATTCTAGATAAACTTCTTCAGCATTACAAAAACGTTCCAATTCGTATAAAGAAATCTGAGAAATCATTAAAAGTTTTTAAACTCAGAAAATCTAAAATCTATACAAAAATTTTCAGAAATTATATAAAGGACCTAAGAAAAATGTACAAAACAGTAATGAGTAATTTCAAGTCATTATTTCTAACGTTTTAGTTATTTTTACACATAATGTGTTAACCTCGCGCGAATTCTTTGCTCCGCAGCCTCGCTGAATCATCGTCCGCGTTTGTCCGATGTCACTTAAGGAAATCGCATATTTTTCCGTTCAGGGTTGATTTGTAACCGATCGCTTTAAGCTAGACCTCGCGTAACCGAGCGCAATTTCTCGACGCTATGCACGTGCGATCGTCTCTCTCGTCTGTAGCCTTGAAGAGCGGCGACGTTACCGAGGGCCTCGGGATTATCTATCACGATTACATGGGACATCTACATTAAGTTTCCGTTCGTCCTGACCTTAGTGCGGCGCTCACCACTATTCCACGTAGGACGACCGCATTTCTATCTACGGAAGAAGAGATCTACGGAGCGCGAACCGACTTTAATTGCGACGTCGCTGCATTTGGAATGCGGTCGCAGACTCCCATGCGGGATCGAGATTAACATGCTCTCGTATCGATCCTGACGCGGGAAAGCGGCGGTCTATTTGGAAGAGGCGGGCGTGTCTGAGACACCAAATTGCGCAGCTTCAACAAAGCGCAAAGTTAACAACGTCCTCTTCTTCGAAGGAACTGTTGACGATTTTGTCCTTGAGCAGGAAGCGTTTGATAGTAACGTACGCGAGTCATCATCGCGGGACATTAAACTTGTCGTATCATGAGTATCCTTCGAGATGACGGTAATTACAGCGTCTAGTTATACCGTTTCACAAACTCCTGTCACTCATCGCGCTTTTACTGCCGGCATGCTTGCCTTTCAAACTTTTCATATCTAAAACGCGACATTGTATGTATGAAATAAGTTTGTTTTTCCTTCGTTCAATCTTCATTTCACGCGCTTTAAATGGAAGATGACATGCTTCTCTTTATATGAAGATTTATACATGGATACGAAGCCATCTTATAAGCAATATTATATTGTAGTATTTAAAATATTTTACATTTTTTGTCTATTCACTAATAAGTTAAATTTTACTGTTAATTTCATAATGCCAAATTATACCCAATTTAAGTTATTTTTCATCGTTTCTAGAGATCTTACTCAATATATAATATCACTAATTTAACTAAAATAAAATAATTTAATTAAAATGATATCAAATAATTTAACTAAAAAATGTATTAATTTAAATTGAAATTTAATTTATTACTAAGAATAAGTGCATACGTTAATACAAACAAAATCGTTTCAAGCTGTGTAATATAATATCTTAATGCTAATATGGCTCTGTGATTGGTTTATGACATTTTACGACTGTGCTTAAGATGGTCTTAAGTATAAGAACTCACTATGAATATCGGTCTTATTAAATTTACTAAACAACTTTAATTTACGTATATAAAGTGCTACAAAGAAAATTTTTATTGAAAAGAAATAATTCCCTATCTGCTGAGAAATATATATTCCAATAGTTTCTCGAGCGATCTCATATACATACATTTCCCCTGGGAACGCGACCCGTCTTATTTCTCCCGGAGAGCAATTTTACACCCGGCTTGTTACAAAAGCGGGCAGAGTTGGGCGCTCGACAGGCAATTCGGTACTTTTCCATGAGACTACATGAGTACGTGTACGAGGGGATCGCACGTCAGCGCTAATGAAAGTACCATGAGCATGGAATTTTTGCCGACCTCCGCGACGAACTGTGATGGTCGAATCCGTTTCGTCGGATCGATTCTCCGCTGCTTAATCTACGTGCTGGCTGCAAAACTGCCTGGTATAATTATACAGTTTCGTCAGCAATTAGAAAAGTTCTCCTCATCATGCTAGTTACGCCGATTATCTGATCGAGGTGCACCTCATAGAACGAAGCAGCACGAAACACAACCAAAAATTTTCTTTAGGGTCAAATAAAGATCCTTTCTAAAAAACCTACGTAGAATGATAAAAGATCACAGTGCTGTTTACTCTTGCTAATGAACATTTTTAATTAGTAAGCTCTTTATATATATATATATACTCTATATATATATACTCTAAAAAATATAGGTGTTAAATATAATTCTCATCGTGTTAGTGTAGATATAAATACCGACATATAATATAGATACATATAACACTATGACTTTTAAACCATGGTGATAAATGTCTATATCAGCACTAACACGGAAGAATTATATAAATATCATTAAATCCATATGCCTATATTTTTTATTCATATTTTTTAGAGTAAAAGATTTTTAAGTGAATTGTGTTATTCGCTTTTAACCTCATTTTAACGGGGTGACTAAAAGAACAAAGCGACGAGTGAAAATAGTAATAAAATCTTGAAACTTTACGCTTCTGTTAACTCCTAACCGTCTGCAATCAATCGTCGAGGACCCACAGAGGGTTGTTGTAGTTGTATATATTTTTGCATAACTCGCGAGAAACGAAACTCACGCCTTGGAATCACCGGAATCACAGTCGGGCAATTTAAAAATAGATCCATTCGAAGGCAAAATTTGTTTCCTGCCGTCGCGCGCGACTCGCTCGGCCTTAATTGCACTTTCATCGATCGCGAATCGCGCGCTGTTAATTACAAATCGCCGCCGGCTTTCCAATCCGTCGGATTCGTTTAGTGTGAGCCATTTCGCCTAAACGACCATCATTCGTTCCCAGTTTCGAAAGAACTTTGAACTAGAGCAGTCAATTCGAATTTGTGAAATATTTGTAATTATTTAGGTCAATAAATGTATATTTAGTAATTTCTCGTTTCTATTTTTTTAGTCTGCATATTCGAATTAGAGAAAGATGATTGGGATTTTTAATCTTATTTTTTAGAGTTTTGTTTCACTAATATGGGCTGATTAGCGTACTCTATTTATGCTAATTTCTGAAACTAATAAGAAAAAGCTTTAGTGAGTCCCAAGGACTTATCCTTTAGCATAGCATCACAAAAATATGTGTTCCTGTTACGAGTTAATAACATAAGCATTCATAATAATAACTCGAAAATCACGCTTTTTGAGATATTATTTTTTAAGGGTATTATTTTTTAAGGGAGCAATATTTCTTCTGTGTTTTTTCTTTCCGTGAAATCACAAATTTTAATACACTATTAAATTTTTTTACAATTTTATAAGGCACACATTTTTCATTAACGCACACAAACACATCACGTCGATGGAATAAACGACAGGTAGAATATTGTAAAGCAATTTTTAAGTTACGAAGCGCAATGGCAATTAGAGACTAATTCAATTAATTAGAAACTTTTATACTCACCCTGCCGCTACTGTCGACCACGTTGACGTCCATGCCTTTCAGACCTACTTTCCGAGCCTGTGTGACGATTTCCTTGAGACCAGTATCGTCAGCCTCTCTAGCGGCCCTCAAAAGGGCCGTAGAGCCCCCAGAGGGTATTTCCCACGAGGGCGGCACTTTTGATTTGATCGTCTCTTTGCGTACGTGATCTGCAAGATTTACATTCGCCTTATGTATAATACTGTTCTGTTACTTTTTTATTATTTCAAAGCTAATTACTAATCATGAACAGATTCTATTAGATTAATTGCGCAATTATAACTGTTTAATATATCAGAATTTATTATTGGATACTGTGTAAGTTCATATGATGACTACGCTTGTTGAAATTGGCAAACTGTTTCAAATTTTACGGTCATAAATTACAAATTTTAAAGCTTGTGATATTTTTAAAACGTACTCTTTCGACATTAATCTTTAATACATACGATGGGTCATTCATGTTCCGTGCATTTCTTTTCTTTGAAATATTAGGAGCATCTGGCTAAGCAATAGTCTCTTTGTCCTTTTAGTAAAAAAAAGTTTAACATCTAAATAACAGGTTTTTGATGTGTTGTCGACTTATGCATTTCATATCACGAATCATCGTGCGTAGAGTGAATACTTTCCTATAGCAAATTTTTATTTTTTTTTTATTTTTAACTAATTCTTTTATATTGCAAGAATTTCATAAACTATTAAAAAGAACATCGAAATTTAAACGACAATTTTTTACTAAAACGTCGAACATTTCTATTATATTTGCGTCAAATATTATAAATAATGTTAAAAAAAAAATTGTAAACACAATATTTTTTAAATTTATTGTAAGTTTTTTAATAAAATATCGATAATGAAATGCATTGTTTAAAATGTAAGTGCAATATACTAAAATCAAAGTTTTAAATTTTTATATTAAAAAATACATTTTTTTTTATTTTATCGACTATAATCACTTATAAAATTTAGATGCAATTTTTGTTCAATACGTAACTTTACAAATACTTTCAAAAGTATATATTTAAAGTATATTTTATTAGTAAGAATTAGCTAATAATTTTTGTACACTTATAAAAGTAATGACAATTGAAAATTAACAATTAATGGAACAATCATGTGTAGTAAACGACTAGAAAGACATTGTGTGTACTAAGGATTAAATTACTCGAACATCAACTTCATGAAATAAAAAATAATTTGCTTTTTGATAAATTTGTGTCCACAATTTGTTAAATCTCAATATTTGTTGAAAATTTTGCATTGATCCGAGATCTTCAGATTTCAATATGAAACAACGGTATCGAGATGTAAACGTTCTTCTTATCAGTTAGAACATTTTATCAGTAATATCACACGTTGGAATTAATTTGTCGGCGTTAATACCTAAATGACGTACATGTCAACGTGAAAAGTTTATGCACATAACAAATCATTAGCAAATAATCTCTTGCGTAAAAGCAACAATCCAAATATTTCGTATCACATTGGTACATAAAGTATTATTGGATTTCAGATAGCTTGTAATTTTTCTTTTATTTAAAAAATCGCAAAAGGCTATAAATCTTTATTTAACCTTCGCTCGGCAACATTGGATTTTAAAGACACAGTCGATTTTTTATCGTAAATTCTGATGAACAAAAAATCTATAAATATAAGTAAAATGCAATCCAACTTCTATGATAATAAAACTCCATTGTTAAAGTTTTCACAGGTATGTAAGAATTTTTTCAGATTTTTAGTTGGAAATAATACAAAAAGCTGCATTACGAAGTTCAAAGATCCGGTTTTAAACAAAGGATGAAAATTTCACATTGCTGATAAAAGGTTAACTATATTTATTAAAACAGATATTTTACTTACAATTAGTAAAAACTAAGTAATATGATATTGTACTAAAATTTGTGAAATTGCTCTGTAGAGCAAATGTCGTAAAGCACGCAGAACTCACCTTGAAGCACACCTTTGCGATATACTTTGGCTTCGTGAACAGCAGGCTTCCGATACGGCGCGCGTTTCTCCTCGAAGCTGGTGTCGGAGCTGAAGGAAACCGACTTCTTTACTCCGACACCCTTCTTCTTGAAGCTTGTAGATAACGTCTGGGCACTAGGTGACGGCCGCAGAGCACACAGTTCTGCGTCGTCGTCGTTAGTCAGAACCGAGAAGTATCCCTTCAGATCGGTATATCTCGAGGATAAAGAGCCGCGAAGCTCGTAGCCGTCCGACGATCTGAGGAACTTGGTCAACTCGTCGTCCGGCGAATTCCTCTCGGCGAGTTTGCTGGAGGGATGATGATGATGCGATAGACTCGCCAGGAAGGCGGAAGATCTCTTCAGAATTCCCTCCTCCGGTACCCGTTGCAACGTTCTTTCTCTTACTGGAAGACCTACGGAGTCACGGCTCTATATTTGGCCGGTGTTACTTCCCAAGACGACTTCTCGCGCCGCGGCGTCCTCAGCAGTCTGCAGTCGCAGGCTTAAATAGATGTATTTAGTGGCTCGCGGACGCTCGTAGATTGCCATAAAATATTTCGCGCAAGTAAACATATCGTGGAATAGATCGCGTGAGCACATAGAACTTTGCGCGTCGTTATTAGGATCGATGTGAAACGAAAGTGAATATTTATTTTGTTTCGTTCGAGCCCGAGCTGACAAGTCGCAACGCGTGCATAACGAACGAGTTCTAGAAAATTAAATTGTATAAATAGAAAAGTGTTCCTTTTTACTTTGAAAAAACAATTATTGGATTTCGGTAAGAGATTAGCCAAGCAGAACAACAAGTCACGTCAAAGTGATATTAAAATAAATCGGAAATGATTGAAAAGTGACTTTTAATGATCATTTTGGAGTCATTTTGCCATCATTTTACTATCATAATGACGTGCTGTTCTGCTAGAGTAATTAATTTTTGTCTTTTATCGAATGGAACGTTTTCATCGGCAATTTTTAATCAGTTTATTTCCGTTTAGTTTCTCGTGCTCGGAAACGAGTTGACCGCGTTGAGACTGTTATGAAAAGGTTCTGTGTAACTCGTAGTTTCATTTGCAATTCTAATCAGAAACTACGAGATATGTGATTTTCGTTAGGTATATTGTTGTTTCGCCAATGGTAACTCGTGGGGTGAAAGAGGCGAAAATATAAATTATCACGGGATGCACGTCAGCATCGTCATTTCAATGGCCAAGTAGTCATTAGAGGGATACAGAAAATAGTACAGGAAATTAACTTTTCTGTCGAAAATAATTTCGTTGCCTGGCTTTTGGCGTATACTTAGAATAGCTGATGACGATAATCTCTCCTTCCAAATCGAATATTAACTACGCTTAGGTATCCAGAAAAACGTAAATGACCTGAGCATAAACTTGCCAAATATCAAATAAATTAAGATGCTAGTAGCATCCAATCGACAATCTAATTTAATTATTTGATTGTATTACAAGTAATCGACGCGTATTCATATATGAGATAAATTTGTTAAAATACATACAGTGAATGCCAAAAGTATTCGTACAGAGAAATTTTTTTATAAAAAAGCCTTATTTGTAAACAATAAATTAATTAGCAATTTTATACAATGAATATGATCTGTTCTATTAAACAAATAATGAGCTTCGCATGTGTTCTGATTTTAGGAGCCAAATTTCTCGACTATGCAACTACTTTTTGTGCGGCCAAATAATATCGTTTTTAATTTTCTCTTATTTTTAAGATAATATATTTCATTTGGTTATTACATATCTCTTTGGTACAATAATTTTGAAAAATATACAGTCTATTTTATTCTTTATATAAATAAATTGCTAATTATCCAATAAGAACAGTAAGAAATAACCATCAATTAGGCGTCGAATTGAATTGGTATAGATATCAAAATCTTCGATATCTATTCAACATCAATTTGATAAGTCATTTCTTTCTAGATAATATTTTAAAAATAAAGCTTTTGTAAAAAATATTTCTCTGTACAAATACTTTTTGCACTGTATATAGATGTATTATTTCAACGTCTAACTTTAACCATATATAATCGGCGCTTTTCTTAGTCGATGTATTCATATCTATAATGAATAATCAGTTCTAAGCTTAATATTGTCAAAGAATTTGACATTGCCATAAAAAAAAATCGCGCAACAATTGGTATATGTTAAAAGTCTTGAACAAAAGTATCGACACTCATTAATTGAAGTTTCTCTTGTAAACAAAATAGTAATTATATTTCGATTAAAAAATAAGTATAAAAGATTAATAAATAATAATAAGCGGCGATAATTTTCGTTGCAAGTATATCAGTATTTGTTAAATAACTCGAATTTTTCTTCTAAAAAAAAATAAGCAATTACATTTCGATAAAAATATAAAACAGATTACTAAATACAATAATAAATGATGTGTAATTTTAATTGATTTAGAAATTATGCAACGCACCTTCCTTCAAATCCTTAGGCACGGAAGTGGACTTGATTATACCTCGCTGGATGCTCCTTGAGACGCCTGATCTCGTCGAGTTTTTGGACACATCCTTCGGCTTCCTCGACTCCTCTTCTGTGACGAGGATGCCACTCCGAGCGGACTCCTCTTTGGAGTGGAGTCTCCCGTTTACGATTGACGACGTTCGTCTCTTGGTGGTGACGCTGGTCGTCGTCGTTTCATTCGTGGCACGGTTATTTCGAGCAAGTTCACCCCTAGAGGCGATGATGCTGTAGTTGTTAACCACACAGTAGGCAGTATTCGATGATGTACATTTCGCGCGTCTGCGTGGGCCGCTTTCTTGCCACCTGGCCTGCTCCTCGAAGATCTGTCGCACTTTCTGCCGAACGTACAAAATTAGTCTCGAGAGAGAACCAAAATTCACATATTGATCGATGCTCTAGTTTGCATCGTACTCTATCGTCAATTATCCGTAAATTCAATAATTTGTTCATCATTTTTATTTTTATTTATCATCGCCTGGGATCCTAAAGCTTCACTTAAAAATAAAATTATATATTTCTGAGTTTTTAAGTCTAAGTTTTCAAAAATATATGTCTAAAAATAATCTAGTTTTATAGAATTTTAATTTTCATAACAGTAAATTTCGATTAAAAAATGTTATTTTAATTAAAAACTAGTGACACGCAATTTTAAAATCTATTATTAAATATATATATGTATATATATATTTAATTTAATTTAATTTATTGCATATATATTAAAAAATTACATCCAGAGAAATACATATATGCCTGTATATCTAATTTTTATCTTCTCCAAATTATCAATAAAGAATCATCTCTCGGTCGAACGCAACTTAACGCGCTCAGAATCTTCTCGCACTATAATGATGAATGCTATGTTTATGAATCACGAGTGTCACGAACGACGGAGACACGAGCAATGGAGACTCCAAATTCACAACATCAATTTATTCATTCACATCACGAGTCCGAATACCGTCCAGACACCGAAAAAAGTGATTAACAAATTACACGCACTTCGAAAGGGGAGTTCTCTTCTGGCGAGATCTCTGACGTCTTTCGATCACGTCGATACAATCGCTGGATCCGTTCCAGTCGCACGATCTTCCTCGGAAAGCGACTCGTGTCTTCCTGACGGTCTCGCAAGACGTACACGCGGGAAAATTCTAGCCGGCTCTCTTTAAATGCGCTATTTATATGTCAGTTAAGCTCTCGCGTCGGTTGGTGCCTCGTGTATGTACTTACACACGCGAGTTATTAACGTACGAATGCGAGAGCCACACTCACGTTTTCCTTATACGTTCACGGACGCCTTCGTGCAGAGTGTCCATTGCGCATTTACATGTTTTCGGCACTTTCAAGAAACCTCGTGAAAAATAATTAATAAAAAATTTCAATTTATAAACCGCAGAGTAATTTTGATTGACCTTTATGTGGGCAGATAGTAGACGGTTCAAAGATATACGCAAATTGATAGGTGAAGTGCTCAAAACATGAAAAAGGTTTTCAATTTCGTAGTTATATTTTTTACTGATAATATTATGTTATAGTTAATTTTTAAGCAGGTGAGTGGTGCTCAGAACACCCAAAACAAATTTTTTTTTTTTTTATATGTATGTATAAAATTAAATTTACAATATTTACATTTTTATGAGATAGAAGAATGTAAACATGATTAATTTTAAGATCTTGGGCAATTCCTTTTATCTTCCTTTTTTAAAACAAAGTTTTTAACATAATTATGCGTGAAGTGCTGTAGCCTACCTATATAAAGATTAAATTTACATTAGTTATAACCTCATGAGATCAAGAATGTAAAAATGATGAAGATTTCTTGTAAGATTTCTGAACATCGATTACGACAATACTTTTTATATCCTTTTACTAGAACAGTTTTTACACAAAGTTTTTAAAAAAACCTATTTCTTGGGGGTGTTCTGATTACTCCATCTACTCACAAAAGTTAAACTTTGAAATTCTCTGTAGCCGCAGAGAATATTTTTAAAATTAAATCCCAACTAAACGCACAACTTTTATGAATGTCCAAAATAAACGATAAATTATCTAAGTGAAGTCTTTGATCTATCTTTAGTAACTGTCTATCTTTAATAGCTGATGATTGTGTGAATTTCTATATAAATCGTTTAAATTTATTATTAATCTTTCAGAGCTGACGCCAAATTTATAACAGTTATTAATGCTGAATTAGCATGAGATCTATTTAATCTATGTTAATTAAAAGACACTTATTAATTTCAGGGAACTCGAACTAATGTAAAGAGAATAAATATTAAGTATTTTAATCAGATTAAATTAAATTTGCTGAATTAAAGAAAATTGACTTGATATTTTTTATAATTAAGTGAGATTAATAGACTCACCGTCAGAGGATAAATAGTGCTAGATATATTTACTTACTAATAAAATAGGATAGTGAGAAAAAGAAATTTTCTTTTTGACGATGTCATAGTATTGTAGTATTGTCGCTCTTTATATCGTTGCACGTTAGATATATATATTTACATTTAAGCACCAAAAGCTCACCAAAACTGGAGCAAAACTTACTTCGGAAGCGAGATCTAGATCGCTTCACTTCGAAGACGTCGTGGCGAAGTCTATCTTATTATACGCGTCGCGCGTATACCATACAAACTCCTGTCAACCGTGCGCGGCAACTTCGTGTTTTTTTTTTTCGCTGAATAATCACAATGTTGCGTCTAACTTCGAGAACGTTGAATGCGCGAGAGTCCGATATCACGCGGCAACGCGACACTTTGCGGAGGAGTCGCGCGTCCCGCGAGATAGACTACCGCTCTTCGCTCTCTCGAGGCCGCGAGACGTCGCGCGACCGACCCGTCGACGTGATACGCGTCGACGTAATGAAAACGAAGATGCCCAACGAATGAGAGAGAGAGAGAGAGAAAGAGAGAGAGAGAGAGAGAGAGAGAGAGAGAGAAAAGCTTACTTGCTGAGTGGTGGTCGGTTGTACAGTGGAGACAACGACATTGTTGTCGCTTCTATTGGTAACGCCGTCGGTGACCATGGACGTGGTGGTGGTTTCATTGCTCGTCGTATGCTTCACCCTACGACCACCTACCATCGTCGAAGGTCGGGGCTCCGTGATAGACTGGAAGAAGCTACTTTTTGCAATTTCGCTTTATGATTCTGAATAGTAATTCGATCTCGACGCAGCGAGAATCGAAGTCAATGTAAAATGGAAGAGGAATTATATTGTAAGAATGAATTTCTGCTGAGATATTTAAAGATTTAGATTAGATACTGAAGATAATTTTGCTGGGCCATCAAAATAATTATATACCTCAGCAAATAAGTTGATGTTACTTGCAATCATTTTGACAAAAAACGTTAAAGAAAATAATTTTAAAGGAAAGTTTTGAAATTCTACCAATTAACTTGTCCTACATAATTATTTTGATAGTCTAAAAAAATTATTTTCTGCTATATATTTATTTAAATTTTTAGGTATTAGGTTAGAACAAAAGTTTATTGTTATTTCATTTGCATCATTTTGTTTTTTTATAAAAAATTTGACAATTATATTATTTGATAAAGCAATGTTTTAGTTTTAAAAATCAGCTTTTTTTATTATAATACAATTTTTAACGAAGTTATAAACAATTAAAATCAAAATGCCTCTTTTTAATTAATCCGTGATGTATAACTCAATAATCAAATCTTAGGAACATTTTTACAAAATAATTTTAGTGAAAACTTTAAGCTTTCAGAAAGTCAAAATTTTTTACAAGTTTTTTGAGTATATGATAAGTCCAAAAACAAAAAAAATTTTTCGCGTTTTGTCCAGCTCGTAATTTTCTATATGTAAAAAATATCAATTCAATGAAATTCAAAAGACATAGTGACTTTCTAAAAGTAGAAAATTTAAACTCTAAATTTTTGTTAATTTAAATTTCATTTATTTTTATTAACAAAATTAAAGCCGTTTGAATTTGAAAATTTATAGTGCTATAAACTTTTGTTTCAACTCAATATTTGAGGCAAAATTGTTCTTTCCGTGAAAAAAAAACTTCGATAATTATGAGGAATTTATTTTCAAATTACTTACTTTTCCTTTCTTTTCGTTTCTAAGTTCCTCACGATTATGATATCATCATGAAATTCAACTAGAGAAAGGAAGAGTGTTCTATTAATAGGATCTATAGATAGACCACATTCTTTAGAGATTCTTTTCTTGGTCGAAATTTACGCTCGACCGAGAAATCAAATAGTACTGCGCAGAGGCTGTAATATAAATTAAAACGCACTCACTGGAAAACACTTTTATCACCGGGAACTCGAATCAGTTCTCCTGTCAAACGAACGTCGTGACTTCCACTGAAGCGTGCGCTGGAATCACTTCTTCAACCTACATTTCTTTTTATTGTTCCACGATTCATCGGCACATACGCTGAAAATTATGAGGAACACGTGACAAAGCTCAATCGGGAAATTTTATTGATTATCCTAATCTGTTACATGTTCTCTTCTAGATTGAATTAATGTCTACTGTTAGTTATTTTAACTTAATTATATTTTATCTCTCTTCTAATACATTTTTATATAATCCTGTCACATTATTTTTCAAATTTCTTATTATCTTATATTTGATATTATATTATTATACATTGTATAATCCTAATAAATATTTTAAGTGGGTTATATAAATATATCGCTCCCTCATTTCAAAAGTGGCACAATTCGAAACAATATGTTTCTTAGAAAAGAGGGAAAACTATTTTTCAAGTTCAATAGACAATTATTGATTAATTAAATAATATCGGCAAAAGGAATATATTCTTCTAACATAATCAAATATTATTTTTGTAATTTTTGTACAACACTTGTTCACTTAAAAAATTACATGTTTTGAAGTATTTTATAACTATCCTTTTTATAAGTTATAATGTTTTGACGATTTTTGATAAAAGTTAAATTAGTTCACGTTTGATTACTAGAGTAAAGTTTATCAATCTTATTCATGATAATAATTCAAAAATCATATGTTTTTATTTGTATTACTTTTGAAGTAAGAGAACGATCGTATTTAATTATACTTGTGAGCTCTTTGAGAGATTGTTCTAGAATAGATAGCTTCCGAAAGAAGGAATTTCTCTTTTCATACTCTTTTAGGGTTTCTAATCAGCCAAATGCTACAATTCTTCCGACGAGAGCACGTTTCATGAATTGAATTGCTCCTCTCTTTTTTCCCTTCATACTCGCTGGCGGGCCGTTAACTTCATGGTCGGCGGAAATTACTCTCCAAATCCGAGGCGAAAAGCGAGCGAGGCGATTCCGACGGTAAATCTAACTCTTCAACGGTGTACCCGTATAAAATCACGCTTTCATCTTTCGAACACGCGGTTATTTCGGCAGCACACGATATTATCCCGTCATCGTATAGCTTTTGGCTGTTCGCCAATATTTTGAACTTTCCAAGGTACACCGGTTTATCGATCTCCTCCGACATTTTCGGAGATACTTCAAATGATGAGAAAGACGTGTGAATAAAGAAGAAGTTTTAACGCTGTTTTAAAGCTGTGTTCAAAATTCTTTCAGCAATATTTAAAAAAATTTTTTTAAATTTTTTTCTCTTAGACTTTCTGCAATAACCATTACTTAAGCCTTAAGTCTTCAGCCGTAAAATTGGTAGAGTAAGATAAATAAAATAAGTATTCTAAGTTAATTTAATGGTTTGTAGGTAGAAGAGAAGTAAAGGGATCAAATAAAGAGAATAAATTTACTATCATTTTCAATTTCAGTAATTTATGGATTTACTTAAGTTATGAGAAATTTTTTTATTAAGTAAATAAGTAGGCGGTAAAAAGAAAGTAAATGAATAATTAATAATAAAAAGATTTTATAATTGAAAAGATTAATATTGAAATTCATATTATAGAATTAATACATTTGTTTGTGATTCGAGATATCTTCCATTACAGAATCTCATAAAACGCCTCACTATCGATTATAAAAAGAAGAACTTCCTGTAAAAAAAGATGTTTCAAATGTACGTAGAAACTGCTTGGCATTCAACACAGTGGATATACTTTCCATTCAGAATTGACAGATAACAGTAATAAATATACAGAGACATTTAAATAAATATACGATATAAATGTATCGTCAATATATCAGATAAAATATCATACAATTGTTGAATCGATCAAAATTAACGTATATAAATGTAAAAATTAAGGAGGTGATTTTATTATATTGCATTGCAAATTGTAATTATATGCAATATTATAATATCAATTAATATAACTGCAATGTTACATACTGGGTGGGTAACCTGGATGAATATTAGACAATGGTTCGAAAAATGAGTCAAACATTATAATATTATGTGCAAACCTTTTGGATCTCTGAAGAAGATACCCACGAAAGCCTAAAAATTATTATTGTTATTATTATTATTATCAGAGGATCCTTTCTCTTATTTATTTTAATTAAATATAAAAGGCTTGCGAAGAAATAGCACGCAATTATATTATATTTGTCCTAAAGATTGTTTAACTCTAAATTGTCAAGCACGGTCAATAACCGGCAACAATTACGAGTGGCTCATCGGAACGGAATTCGTGCAAGAAAGCAATGATAATTGCAACGATAATAATACGTTCAATGAAGTAAGAGACCACGAGATTTCGCCTCGTTATGAGAGTTGAACGAAACGGGTGCGAGCCGACTATAGTAAATGGGCACCAGAGTTATCATCCCAGTTATCGAATTTTCGTCGCTCGATTCCGCAGTATTTGCACTCTCTCCCCCTTTGAATAGACTGTTTCATATCCAAACAATTGCGTCGCACTGTGAAAAGCTTCCGTCGGTGTCGGCACGAGCATACCGTATGGAACTATATCGGATGCTGTAAAATACGGCGTTCGTGCATCTATCCCACGCGGGGGATGCCGGTCTGCTGCTAGATGATCAATGTCCGGAAGAACGATCGCCGTTTGTCACAGAGACAAGAGAGGGAAAAAAAGAAGCTTTCTTCTTGTCACGGACAACAAATTTTACGTGGGACACTTCCCTGAGGTTTTCCGTTTATGCGAACGATCCCTATACCTTTGGCAACCGCGCCGTCGCGTTGTGTGATAAGAATGACTGATTAATCAAAGCGACAGAACATTATCGCGACGGAGTATTAGTCGCGGTAAGTGTCACATCTCGCCAGCTTGCGGCTAGAATTTCAATGATGTGACGTCAGTCGGAACTATCACGTTCCATCGGTGATAACGCGCATCTTGAGTGAATAAACTCGTATTTGCATAAAGTATCATTTAATCCCACATTTGCAAGACAAATATCGCAGATTTGAAAAATTGTTCTTTACATAGCTTACATCATGTGCAAACTGTTCTTTTCTCTTTTTTCAATTATACCTTTTAAAATAGCTTTATTAGTACCTATATACATTTTTCATCGATTTACTAAATCTGACGTACACGGAACGATTTTGCTGAAATATCTAGAAATTTAAGTAGATGCAGTTCTAGAAATAATTTTGTTTGGACAATCGAAATGATTATGTATAGGATGCTCAAGTATAGATGAGCAATGCAAAAAGTTTTGACATTCTAATCAGCTTCAGCTTCCCATATAATTATTTTGATAATCCAATAAAATTATTTTCAGATTTAGCTAAATTTTAAATACTGTAGCAAGCGTCGTTTTTCCCGTGTATGAGACATGCAAAGTTTGAGCGGCAATGTAAACCCTTCCTCTCTCCCCGGCAAAATGAATATTTCAAATTACCAGAAACGGAGAGTAGGGTGCGTTTCTCTCAGACGCATCATGAGTGCACTTACGAATTAATAAGGCTCGCATAAGGAATATCCGGGATTTAATGCGCCACGAGAGGCCGGCTCTCAACCTCAGATTCGACATCGAGATCGATATCTCGCCCGATGCGTGTAACGCGTTGATTTGTAAACGCCAAGCGCATCATTTCGGCTGCCGTAATCTCGATCGAGAGAAACGTCAGTGATCAGCGCCAGGCGGAAGCTCTGTTGGATTGACTTTTAGTCGTGCGTGCCTTCTGACATTGATTGACCGTACTGCATGAGAACCCGCCGTTCTGGCAGCCACTACGTTATGGCATACGTAACGTCTACTCGAAAGCCGCTCAAGTCTTATCTATCATTAGCTGTTCCCGTTGGCGTCTCATGAAAGACGGGAAATAGTTAACCCATTTCATTTTTAACACGACGTTGTCATGTTCATTTGGTTTTATATGTAGAATTTCCCGGAACTTTATTAAGAAAGGAAATCTGTTTAAATAATAAATAAAACTTAAATAAGATATTTAATCCTATATTACTTGCATAGAGGCTTTTTTTTTAACATGATTATCGCATGATGTGTTTCTCACATCCCAACATTATATTTCAATTTTTATTATTTCTTTTTTATTGCTTCTTTGTTCTTATTTATAATTAAATAAAAATTAATAATATTTAATAAGACAGCTCTTGGAACTCGTTAATATCAAGAAATCGTAAAAACAATACTAGACACGTTAAAAATTCTTAATATAAACTTTTTAATATAAATTGTCACCTGACTTTTAATTTTTGACTCCACATTTTTAACAATCCACTAAACTTCTATATTTAATTTAATAGTAATTTCGCCTTTGACCGACGAATTTGTTATTAACAGCGAAAAGTTAATACACCACGAAAATAATAAAGAATTAAATTTATAATAAATTGGATTGAAATTGCATATAAAAGACGTCAGAGAGGCTTATAGATTTAAAGAAAATTTGAGCTTTTTTAATAGCTTCGGAAAAGATGTGATATCAATCATTAAAAAAACGATCAAAAAGATAGTCATATTTCAGGAGAAAGATATAGAGAAACACTTGTGCATGCACCGTGTAAAATGTCATTTGGATTAAGAGTGACATTTATGAGTAGATAAGACTGTATTTGATGGGGATCGAGAAATGGATGAGGAACGTGTGCCAAATGATAGAGCGAGGGCACCGATAAGAGCGTCAGGAGGGTGAGACGCACAAGAACGAAGCACGCGAGCTTCTAATCGCCTCGTCTCGAAAAGACGCGACGCTTTTCGTGCCAAGGTCGGCACCCTCGACGAATTCGGAGCGAACTCGAGAGACATGGGCTCTTCTTCTCCATTGTGAAAAAGTTTCTCGGTGAAAATCATTAGGCCGTAGCAACAAGACACAGAGAAGTGAGGCGCTCTTTTTTTAAACTTTTACTCACGCGATTTCCGCGAACTACCTGTCTCAGGGGTAATAAAAAAAATAATTTGTTAAGTACTAGATGAATTAGTACGTTGCACTCGTAATTCTTGTGACATTCAACAGAACGAGAACACGGGAAGATCTCTACGTTGCGAAAAAAGCACTTTTATAATTTAATTTATATTTAATCATGTCGTTTGTGCTTATACATATATAATATCTTTAAAATGTGACATTTATTACGATTTGCAGTAATTTAATTTTACTATCGTAATTACATTAGGAAGAGAAAGAGTTTAAAATTAATTCTTTACACTGAGGACACATAAATTACGCCACTATTTCTCTATAGGTAATATTATTATTTTATTGGAATAAAATTACCTTTACAATGCAAAATAGAAAAAAATTTATCTATTACCTCTTAATTTATATTATTTGTACATTGTTTTTTGTTAGCATACACCTTATAATGAAAAAAAATATATAAGAAATAAGGAAAAGTGATTTTAAATATTATCTAACAGTTTCGTGCTTAAAAATGCAGCTAATATTAATTAAATTCAGATTTTGACGGACAAATTCCGACACATACACGCACCGTAGCGAGCATGAAGGAAAGTATCGATAATTTTCTAGGACGCGATACGACATATTAAGATTCCGCACCTGCCTTTTCAGCCAGGTTACTAATAAGTGTTAATAAGTCTCATGCGATGTTGTCATATTGAAATAATAGTGACATTTATTTCAGAGTCACGTGCATGGTCGTTGACATTTTCAAGATGCGATCGTAATCTCGAGAAGCTAATTCCGCGATTCGTCACGATCTTAACACTAAGAAATACATGTGTGTGTTTCACGGAAAAGACATATTACTAACCGGTTTAAATCTGATCGTAGACGGTGTGATAGCCAAGAAGCTGGAATCCGTGAGCGTTCTGCTCAAGACCATGACCGTGATCGCTCACGTTATAATTTGCTCTTCCGGACACTGAAAGAAATCAGTTGAATTTTTCATACCGTCTAATTTAACAGTTATTTATTTTACTTTATTATAAAGCTTTCTAAAACTTTATTACAGAACTTTCCAAAAATATTTTTCTGTTTCAGATTTAATCTAATACTTTAAATGTATGATATATGTAACGACATATAATCAATATTTTTAATATATAATTGAGTAAACAAAAATTTTAATCTTTAATCTTTAAAAATTATTTCTTTTTTATTAGGAAATCAAATTGTATTGTGCTGATTTGTGTCAAATTAATGTTTTCGTTTTCAAATAACCTGTTGCTGTAATCGAAAGTTAATCATATTATAATATTTATTATTTATTACAGTTTATGAAACAAAAAATTTGTTATGATGTATAAGTGTATGGTAGTTTAGTGTTGCTAGATTTGATACAATTGTATCAAATTTGGTACGTTTCGAAACTATATTGGTAATCTGGTATACATTTAAAAAAAGACAATTTGATACAATTATAATGTTTAAAAAAGTTAACAATCTAAATACAAAAGCAATATCAATTATAGGAAAGTATCACTATATTTTTTCTATTTTATCGATTATTTGACTCTATTTCAGTTATAGAAATTCTAAATTAATCAATTCTAAATTAATCAATTAAATGATTAATTGATTTAAAATTTTATCGGCTCCTCGTAAGTTGTAGCAGAATATATGCATATTAAAAAAAAAAAAGACGAAAGATCAAAAGAAAAGAGTATACGTTTTGTTGATATAGAACATTTTTTTCTTCCTTGCAATACTGTAAGACACAAAAAACTTGCTAAAATAATTAAAGTATAATTAAAAGAAATTCTTTTACGCTCATAGGAGCTCAAACTTAAATATATATTATATTATTCACACTCGTTGATGTGTGAATATTGTAATTGCGATCTTGACCGAAACTCAAAGCGAACTCTGCCGTGAGAAAATTTAACATGACCTTTCGACTCGGACTAATCTCGTGGTTTGCGCCTCTGGGTCATGGTCTGTAACGTGATTCTTTCGAGTATCTATTCAAGCTGTATACACAAGAGCGTACTACGCCATGAGTGTTCTAAATCCGTATCACTTAATTAGGCGCCTTACATGCGAGGCGGTGCAGTCTCGTATTCTTCACGCGACTACTCCGTGTGCAAAGTTATAAAACGTTAACTCGAGTTCTTATCACATGTAGTAACGCAAACTTTATTTATGCAAACTGTTTTATCATTTACAAATATATTAGGCGTTAAAAAGCAAACGAAAAGTGGCTTATATTTAAAATGCATTCTGATCTCGTGCGGAAACTCCGGAGAGTCTCCTGAGAATAAACAAGATACTCTATTTTTGCAACGTCGGGGAAGCAATCGAGATCGTTGGGGTGAAGAGATGCAAGCCGTAGCCTAAATCTGTTACCTTTGCGCAACCGGTGTCTCTCCTATTCTTAAATTACGATCGAAACGCGATCCTCGCGGGGGCACTCTTCGGAAATAAGACGACGGCGACGAACTTTGCGGCACGAATCTGTTGCTAGCTATTTGCGCCAAACGATATCGAAACGCGCGCGAATCGAGCCTGTAGTTTCCATCACCGGCCAACTTCCCCGAATCGTTCGCTCGTCAAGGGGTTGATTGGCTACTGGGCCAAAGTTTAAATTGCACCCTCGCGTCGAAAGTCTCACGAGGGCTAGCTGGAGCGAGGCCTCCGTTATCACGCAGGCGCGAATTTTAGCCAGGTGTTACGATGCCGCGCTGATGGAAAATTAGAATGTGCATCCGCGCGAATTTGAGGAGGCGCGCGTCGCATTCCCAGATACATGTAAAACCTCGCGGCGGAATTCTAATTACATCGCGATTTATGGCGTGTTCGCGTCTATACCTAATCGTGTATACACATAATGGGATCCGCTCGCGCGGATTCGTGATTGATTAAAACGGGCAACATCATTTGGCAGGAGAACAAAGGCGCTGTTCTAACAACTAACACGATCATTTTCAACACGATCGAATTCAGATCGATATAATCTCGGCGAACTTAATTTTAGCTCCACGGAAAAAAATAAATTTCCCGTCGACATGCGTTTTTTTTCCACGAATAAGCTGGAGGATTATTTTTGTATATCAAACTCGAAATCTGAAATCGCGATTGTATCTGCCTCACCCATGACGTCACGGAACTTTATTTCTTTTTCTTAATGGGCGGAAATTTTATTTTTTGCTTTTGTAGCGTTTTCTTTAAATATCCCTATATTTTTGACTTGTTTAATTACTTTATAATCATAGATTGAGAACTAGAATTCTGTTAAGCCAATTTCTAGTAAACGATCTAGTATAGATCGGCGAGAAATTGATAGCACATGGAAAAAAAGATTTTGCTAAAGTATTTAAGAATTTACAGTTAAATATAAATCGAAAAATAATTTTCTTGGATTATCAAATTAATTAATTATGTAGAATAATATTCGAGCACAATGATAGTCCTGTAAAAAGCTTTAATAATCATAATAACTAAGTGGAACGTCCTATCCCAACAAACAGGCTGACTTTATTTTTCATCATTTTTGACGTAAAAATGACGTATTTAACGTCATTTGATATCAAAACGACCTATAATATAATGACAATTAAATCACCTTAATCATATCGTTCTAACGTGAAAATGACATCAAATATCGTTAGCTTATTTGCTAGAATATAATTATTTCGATGAACACAACAAAATTATTTTAAATCTGTATCGAGCTAAATTTTTAGAAACTTCAACAAAACTGTTTTTTCCGCGTACCCTGCAGAAATTACGGCTTCAGATCCGAAATTGTATATGGCGAGACAGAGTTAATCTCTTCAGTTATTTTCTTGTTTTTCATTCTATATTTACGTCGCAGCACGCGGTCGCCACATTGCAATAGGTGCACGTGCTCGCGGCTTCGTCCAATGATTCAAGATCAATTCGCTGAGAAAAAAAACGTTTGGTATAAATAACCATTTATTTTTTTGATATATCACTTACAAAAATTTTTTTTAATTTTAATTGAAAAATTTGTTGTTTTAATTAAAATTTAATTAGAATAATGATATATTGGATAATCAAATTTTGACTAGAACAAAATTTTTTAATTAAAAAGTAAGAAAATATTTGTAGGTCACGTATACAAAACATTTTTCTCAGTGTAAAAAAAAAAACTGCTATAATTAAAAATATAACACCCACAACCATCGTATAGTACCTCCTCCTCCTCTTTCACTTTCGCTCTGCAACTTTTTCAAGATTACAGGTTAGTTAAGACTGTTACAAGAACTTTTGACGTTAAACGGAAACTTGTCTATGATGAGAAACGTAATTTGTTTTAAACACATAATTTTTACATTATAAACGCAAGTATTGTAATTGTTTTCTCCTGAATCATGATTGCACGCCAGCGACGTTATCACAGTTGATCAAGTGCAACAGCTGAGCAAATCGATTTAAAGATATTAGTCAGGGAGACTAATGCTTTTATTGTTTCACTGTGAAAACCTTTTTGCCCATACAAACTAAGTGTGCCTTTTGATATCTTTATCAATTTTATTTTATCTGCACTGAAAGGTGTATGGATTACGTTAAAAGCGAAAATAAAACGAAACGAAAACTTGTCGTATTTTCACTAGTTCAGGTTTTTTTTTTTAAAAACCGTCATTTTTTTGGAAAAACTGTTGATGCTTTATGTTAAACAATTAGCAGAATCATTTCCCAATGTTCGCCAATCCCAAAATTGGGCTTACCAGAATTATCAATTTTCTGGCTAAATGCCGCCGGTAGTAGCCATCAGTGTCATCGTTAACCAGAAATGTCGGGTGACAAGCATTTACATAACGTTGCTCGACTGGGACGTCCGTGCGATTGATGATTCGCCTATTAACGTCGAGACGATGCCCCAGATCACGCTTGATCTACCGCTACGGGCGATTGCGTCGTGGAAATATAACTCGCACATATAACGCACGTAGTTTGCGCGAACGGTGGTCACTTCCGAATTATTGTCGTTCATTGTACCTGGCAGTACTAAAATGCTCTAGAGACAGCACTGTGGCTTTATGTGAAGACGAGGTATCGGGTTAGTGAGGGGTGCTTATGCTATTTTTGCCGATCGTTTTTTGGATCGAGCGCTATTAACAAAAGATGACTAATGAAAAGCGAGCGTATGCCGATGATTGGACAATACTACGCGACGAACGAAAGAAAAATTTACACCACAGAGAGATTTAAATGTCGTATCGCCCGTCACTCATGTAGCGTAAATTTGATCCGTAATGAATTCGCGCGGGGTTTTAAATTTTGATCACCAGACCGCGAATGACGTGTCGTCAAGCCACGACAATGGGCCGTGAAGATAATTTTGTGCCTTGCCGCAAGGTAACAGTAAATGTCACTGAACAGTTTATCAGTGGTTTTGGAATCTTTTGTAAGTAAGTTCTGGATTATATTTGTGCAATTTCTAACAGTCAATTTTTAACAGTAAATGTCACCAAATTTATTGCTAGAGGTCTTAAAACTTTTTGTAAGTTTTAATTATCATATGTCCAAACGGAAACTTGTGAAAATATTTTTAAAGAGAACGAAAGAAACAGACACTTTATATAATCGAGCAGTGTATCATAAATTTGAATTTAATATTTTTAGTAGTCAATTTTTAATAGTAAATGTTACTGAACATTTTGCTAGTGATTTTAGAATCTTTTATATATATATTAAGTTTTAAATATTACTTGTGGAAACGATACTTTTGTCAGTATTTTTAAAGAAAGCGAAAGAGATAAACGCTTAATATAACTCAGCAGCGTATCATAAATTTTAATTTAATATTTTTTTTAATAGTCAATTTTTAATAGTAAATGTCACTGAACATTTTCCCAGCAGTTTTGAAACTTTTTATAAGTTTTAAATGTCATTCGTAGAAACGGAACTTTTTAAAGATATTTTTAACTGTGTTAAGTTTAATTATAATTTAAATTAAAATAATTAAACGTTTTTAAAGTAAAATTTAATATTTTCAATAATATAATTCCGATAAATTTAAAATTAATTACACAGAGTACAGTGGAAAATTTTAATTGTTATGATTTATAATAATTTTTTTGGAATAAACGTTGAATTGACTTGTTTGTAGATGAAATTTCTAGAAATCTAAAATTACAATCACAAAACTCGCAAATATAGAGAAGCTCACTCCTTAATTTTTTATAAAATGTTGTACAATAAACATAATGTTTAATGAACGAAATTTTTGGCTTTTCTCACGAGTTTTGATTCGAGGAATCGCAGCTATTTTTGCCAATTCCGTGTATGTTAAATACACGAAATACACGAAAACCGCAGGCAAGATGATAGACAACAGTAACGAATCGTAAAACGAGGCATGCGATCTGAGATTGCATTACGTGTGAAGTAACATGGCGATTTATGCATGCGAAAAGTTGGCCGAGAAATTCTGAAATCTTAGCGGCATGTATGTATCTACATGAGCGCGAACTGCTGCACGCACGCAAACGCTCGTGTCCGAGAATCAATATTTGCAGACGCTTCCAATAAAGGAGCTCGTAATTTCGAGAGGAAGTCGTTGGCACGAAGAGCAAAGTGGTTTCCGTGTCTGCTCGTGACGGGCTATTAGGAGTTCTCACTGGTTAAGTGTAAGTTACAGTTTTGACACGAATGTCCATTACGTTCCTCGGTGCCTTTTGACAAAAAGAAAATCAATACGATACATTAATTAATTCTAGAATAATCGAAGGGATCACAAACTATTAACAAGAGAACATTTCTAATCGATAAGAAAGCTCTTGACGTTCTCTCGCGCTACAAATTTTTTATTAATTTGAAACTATCTCGAATGGTCTAAAAACACTTGACTATCAACAAAATAACTGGACTCAATGGTTCCATTAAACAGTTGTATTTTTTTTTTTTAGACAAGACGAGAATCTGATATTGAAGCGCTCAGTTTTCGACAAACTGTGTCACAATGCGTTCCGGAAAATCTACGACGTCAACTGTGCCTAGGCCACTTATTTTTATACAAAACTTCGGTGTGATTTTTTTCGGGTCAGCTCGCCGCTCATTTGACACTGATCTTGGAAGTAGTGAACGCAGAAAGAAACTGCTACGCGAAATTAAGGCACGTGAAACACGTCAGCTGTCTATCAACGAGCTCGCACGAAGGCGTTCTCTTCTATTTTATTCAGCAGGCGCGAAGCTTCTCGAAAGATTATTTTTCTCAATATGATATTTCAAAGATGATTCTCTCATACTTGTGGTTTGCTTGAATGATTAGAAGACACGTCACAGGAAGGTTTCTACAACACGTTTTCTGCGACAGCATATTACGTATGTTACATGTATAACAATGTGTGAAATAATGTTAATTATAAATAATTAAATTATCTTCTTCAATTAAATTATATTTAGGGTGTAAAAGAGGATGGGTTATCTTAATTACACATTCAAAGTTTAATGATATATTTCAATAACATGCAGAGTTTACATCAAGGGTGAGTTATGTAACGTCAACTCGATAGAGCATATAGCTTTATTTCTTTCATTGGCATTCCATTGTCATGGAAAAGAATAAAATAAAATAGTAATATCGTGGTAATGCTGACCGAGTGGAAAATACAGTAAATACAGTGGAGCGATCGTTTCGGTCGCATTCTAGGTACAATACTTATTTGGCAACAATTAACAACAATCGAGATCAAAGATCATCCACGTAGTGATTCTCCCAGCTTTGACAAAGCTTTCAGAGCAACCTCGGCACAAGTACCATTTTATGAGTGTTGATCCCAAGGTATATGCGAGATTCCTATGATCTCAAAACTGGAATTTCACACGACGCACAGTAGGATATTTGTCCGATTTAGGCGGCCAAAAATCAATTTTTTAAAACTTATTCCAAATTAAAAATAAAGACTACTTGAAAAAGCTAAAGAGTCGGAAAACAAATTGACTACCTAGTGTCCGTCGTTACGCGTAAATAAGCGATCAGTATATCGAATCCTATCGTTATTTTCTTGAGCAAATTCTAACAAACTCGAGGATATTAGTATAAGTAGGACTTCAGGGTATTTCTCGATAATTTTTATATATTAATAAAAAGATAAAAGTTTCTAGATTTCTATTTCACGATTTTGTAAAAACCAGCCGCGGAATCACGTGGTTATCCGTGTAATATAGTTAATATAAATTTATTAAAATATTAAATAAGAATTTCTTGACCTCTTATGTGTTTATTTTTTATTTCAATTATTTGAATTTTATTTTAGAATCGCTGAATGTCAAAATAATGATTCGAGAAAACTTTTGTTCAACAACTTGTTGTTGATGTAACAGCAAAATTTACCAAAAAATTAGAACATTAACAAAAAATTAGAATTTTCAGAAAATTAACTTATTAATCTCTGAAAATTATTTAAACGAAATAAAGAAGATAAAACATCAAAAACTATAATAAATAAAAAAGAAAGATAAATTAAAATTTTTTAAAATTAAATTAATTAAATTACAATTTTTTAAACTAATATTAAGATTTAATAATAGTAATATTTTTTAATTAATTAAATAAAATTAAAAAAATAAAATTTAATATACATATATATCCTGTAAAAGTTGAACTATATTTTTTCATAGAGAAATAATATTTCCTACAGCTTAAAATACAATAAATTAATAAAACGACATTTCAATTCACTTAAACTATAAAAATAATTTAGGCCTAAATCGGTCAAATACTCAACTGTGCGATGTGTCGATAGGACGTACAGAAGAGATTCGCGATGAGATCGGAGATCGCGAGATCTCCAGCCGCTGGTGAAACTTCTGGCAGTAAGGGTTCTAATTGTAAGATTAAAAATGCGCGGAGTGTCGCTAAAACGTTTGATAGATCCGGAAAACAAGAATTGTGGAATTTGAACGATTTTAAACCACTTGGAGCGTATCATCGAGATTACTTCAACATACTTAGCTATTTAATCTAATCGAGGAGAAGCGCGTCGCGTTCCTTTCGCGATCGATAAATCGTCACTTACGAATCAGCAACGATTATCGTCGACGAACGCACGGCATCCGATAATAGAAAATTGTATTTAATTCGTTTTCAAAATGGATAAAGACTCGCGAATGCTCGAGGTACGAAATTTCTCTACGAGTGTAAAGGCGCGATAACGTTCTAGGTGGTAAATTACAATTCGGTGAGACAATAGACGAGAAATATATGTCCTTCGCGGGGAAGCAGAATTAAAGTGTCGTCGAGCGTCGCGAGAAACGCTCGATCTCGTCAAATCGCAACGAGTAGTCGCGTGTCTCTCTAACAACGAAACCCTTCTCTTCCGGCTGTCTTGTTCCTCGAACTTTAAGGATCATTTTATTGAACCCACGAGGCTGGTACCCAAAGCGGCTCAGATTCCACTCTATGGATTGCGTTGATTAGTTGCTCGAATGTCATGGAAAGGTCAGCGTTCACAATCACCTCGTCGAAAAGGTGAGAATACAAGAACTCTATCCTTTCTGCACTGTGCAGGATCTCGTGGAATTCTTCGTCCTGCAATAGGATATAAGATTGATGATAAAATACAATCCTGAACTTACTCTCTTAGACTGCAAAGATGTTTATTGTTAACCTTTCGGAATTGACGACGAAATGTGTAACATAGTTATTTCTGCTGGATCTGTGAGACCTATTTAATTTATGTTGGCTAGACACTAATTAATTTTAAAAAACTAAAATGATATAAATCTAATTAAATACGAAAATTTCTATATTCGGTCAAAGCATTTAAAATTAAAAAGATGTTCTTAATAAATAACTTAAACATAATTATTCAAACATTAACTGTTTAAAAATAGATAAATAGAAGAATTCTAAATTAATGTGCAAAATATTAATATGCTCCGACAATGCTCCTTTTGAAGGCAGCTCATAGTGCTTAAATATTTCTTGTGTGCATTTATATACATATCTAATTCTGCATATTATGCGCTGAAACCTTTTTCGGTCTTGAAACGCCATCATGAACAGAACCAAAATAGTAGTATCACTTTATTAAATTAACAAGCAGTTTAATAATTTTTAATGCTAATAAGCATCTAGTAAGGATATTCAATATTTGATGATAATAATCATCTTAAAAACTGCTAATGCCTTTATTGCAAAGAATATTACCTTAAAATAATGTGACTCGTATAAAAAAATAAATATCAAGTTTATTTTAATAACAATAATTTAAAAAATTGTAGATATAACACAAAAAATATAAAAAATATAATTGAGTCCATAAACCCACCGTCATCTCTGAAGAGTTAAATATTAGAATATAGTGAACGAAAAGATAACAGTAAGTAAGTACTTTCAGTGTCATGTCACGAATACTTAGGTGTCGCATAACATTCGTAAGAGTTTATTTGTAACGATTTTATCCAATTAAGAATGATTTTACTAATTGTAAGTATTTCAAATTCGTAAAGTTCGAACATTAAAAAAACAATGTAAATTATATTAAGACATTAAAACAATAAAATATATTAAAATAATATACTAAATTTATTAAGCTCAATGTAAAACATCAGCATAACAGTCAGAATAGTAAATTTAAAAAAGAATCAAGTTATGAAATCAAGTTAGAAAAATGTGATTTATTTGTCACAACCTGTGTAAATTTCCAACTTTACCGTGAAGCCTCGAGAATTGCTCTCGTCAAAGGTCGACCTCGCTCGTGCTTCATTTCTGGTGTCTTTTAGCACTTCGAACGTCGGCGGTTTCACATATATGACGTATGGCCTCAATTGCGGTGTCCTTAGCATCTTGAGGGCTTGATAGTGAGGACTTAAGAGGCACACGTATCCGGCGTTCACGAGCGAGCTGACGCTCTCGGAACTGGTACCGTATAAATTTCCCTTATACTCGCCATACTCGATGAACTTTCCAGCCTCGATGTCCTCCTCCATTTTCTCCCGAGTCATGAAGTGGTACTCTTTGCCGTTTATTTCACCTGGTCGCGGTGGCCTCGACGTGTCTGATAAAAAAACTTTTCGTTTAAAAAGAATACTAGATCGATAAATTAATTGGATATTTCCCGCATAATTATTTATATAAATTATTTTAACTTTTTTGATAGATTTACTAAACACTTTTTGTGTTGATTCTCTTATTTCTCAAATTACTTTTACCTCGTGCCTTCATCGTCGATTTAATTTTCTCATTATAGTAATTTCTTAGATTTACTGAATATAATATGTACGATTTTTCCACTTTTAATTATGTCATAATATTTATGAATTTAATTGGTCTTTTAACCTTTAATTAATTACGCAAGTCACCGCGATCCCCGTCATTTTATTTAACGGCATAATCGAATATTTCCGCATGATTAACTAAAGGTTAAGCTAATCTCTCCCTTCTTATCTTAGCTGTGAGTTTCTTGGTAAACTTACAGGGAACAGGAGTCTTGTACTTTTCGGTATCAGTCGCTATGAGCCGCCTCTTCAACTCGTTCCTACCGACTCCCGGTGGCCCAATGAGAACCACCGGCCGATACAGGCCCGGCCTGGGGTAGAGTTTCGCGACCTCTTCGTAGGTCGGTACCTCTTCCCGGTCGAAGTCGTCGTTCTCTGCAGCGTCATATATGATTTTTTTAGTTTTAGTTCCTTGCAAGTTGCACTTTGTAGGCGAGGCGTGCAAAGAGGTACTGGGACGGGGGCACAATGCGGGCAAAGGCACTGGAACAGAACACAAGCCTAACCGACGGTTAGGTCGTCAGGCCATCCATTTGTTAAAGAAGCGCAGCTGAGATTAGCTTACTGAATTAACGGGTAACCACCTCGGACACAAATCTATCGCGCACTCAACCGGCTGATCCTAAAGTGTACTTAAGGTGGTCACTAACGAACTCAATTCATTATGCAACATCGCTACTTTTACGCCAAAATCAGCGGCAAGCTTTAACAATATCAGCCTTCAAACAGAGCATTCTCGGAGCATATTGGCATTTTACACATTAATTTAGCAATAATTATGTTTAAACTATTTATGAAGGAAATAATTTTGATTTTAGAAAAAAGATAATATTCGATACTTTTTTTATGTATTGTACTTGACACACACACACACACACGCACACACACATATGTATGTATATTTCAATATTGGCATTTCGCAAGGTATGTGTTTTCAAAAAATTTAAATTAATTCTGGAAATTTATTTAAAAAAACATAAAATTCTGTCAATATACTCCAAGCAACTATTGACATCTATTTCAGTAATAATTGCGGATTTCGTGCAACATTGATCGATATATATCTGCCGTTAAACAATATATGTATAAACATCAAGAATATGAAAACACTCGACGATTATATGACTCGATGAAATGAATGATTTTGAAATAAAATCAAGACAAGCGAATTATTCAAACAAACCCATTGACATACTTATATTGTCTTCTTCTGGTTTCTCCTTCTCTTTCTCCTTCCTTTCAAGAAGAATTCTACGTTCTTGAAGAGCTCTGCTAGGGATCAAACCTGCTCTCATATTTCTATCACCTTCTCGTCTGGCTTGCCACCTATATTTATAATCAGCATCATTATAATTAATATTAAACAAAAATTAAGAGAAATGTCCAACACAAATGAATGAAAAAGGTCATATTCATAGATTACACAACTAAGTAATGAAAAACCTACATAATGAGCTGTATATAAAATTCGCAATGAAATATTCAAGCACTAATTGTAAGATCATTGCCCAGCTTATATCATGTAGGCTTTACATTACTTAATTGTGTATTCACATATCACTTATGATATTTTGCATTTAGATTATATGACGACCTATCTTACCAATAAGCGTCATCTTGACTGACAATATGCAGAACATCACCCTTGACAAAATCTAATCCGGCTTCTTTACAGGGAATGTAAGGGTCGTCAGCAGCCACATACGAAAAGTGTGCTTTGACGCGAACCTAAAGTTATATATATTTAATTTATACATATTTGCAATATAGATTTGTTCTATCTGATCTAACGATCTGTCAGAGATCTATTGTTATTGCGACTATTACCTTGCTCTCCCTGATTCCACTTTTGCTATCTGCGGGTACTATTTTAAAAGTGATTGTCCCTTCTGAATTTTGCTGAAAAAGAAATTTACGTAAGAATTTTTAATAGTAACGCTCTGTTTATTTAAAAATCAAAACAGGTACTCGAATACTGTATCTTATTACATCAGTAATGGAACGTTTAAGTAGAAACTTCAAAATTTCGCATGGTTTCTTAAAATAATATCACACGTTAAATATACAGTATATTATGTACTATTATTTTATAAAATAACAAATGTAAAAATGATCCAAGTGATTTTGAAAACTTCATCGAAATACACTACTGCTTAAGCTGGGAGCTTCTCAAAATTTAATCAGTTTTATTTATTAACATTGTAAATGAATAAAAGTTTGTTTCTACCATAAATTTTATTCCAAGTAGTGAACATAAATAAAATTGATACTTTTAATAAAATAATTATATTTAAAGAATCTTGTGCTTTTATGTAAAAATTACAGTTTTACTATTTGAAAATTTTCGAGCGGTAGTTGTGCCTCTTATATTTACCGTATTTGCTAATAATGAGATAAGAAAATGTTTAGCCTACCAAAATGTGTAAAACAAAACTAGGTGTCTTTCCCTCGACGCTGATACCGTTGACTTCGCAGACCTCGTCACCGACGTGGATGAGACCAGATCGGTCGGCTGCGCCGCCATGCATTATCCGTGCGATTACAATCTTGCCGGTGATTTCGCAGGTTTTTATGGTCGCCCCCTAATGTCAAGGTGTAAAACCTAATATTGTCATTGCATTGCATTTCGCGCGCGAACGCGTACTAGGGAGTGCCTTCTTTCACTTCTTAAAAAAAAAATGGATAAAAATAAAAGTCTTCATATAGAAAGGCAGACGCGATATTAAAATCGGCATGCGCCCGACGATTTTTTCATGGCACAATCGATCGATTGAAATCATCGAAATTGTGCAATACAAAAATAGACGAGCACAGGGCGCACCGATAATATAAATATCCAAAGGGTATCATAAAGTTATTTGAAATGTGTTTAATTTTTTAATTATCAATTATTTGTAACGAATCTTTTAAAACCTCCTTTGAAGATTCATATTATTTAGAGTACTTTCTGTGAGTACTTCTCTGTGCATTTCCCGAGATAAACAGAAGTAGGCATTTTAAATAATTTGCAAAATAAATGTAACAAAGGTCAAATCGCATCTCGAGAAACACGTACCGTGAAATGCAGTTACCGGTGATTATTTAATTGTGATTGCTCGAAGAGAAAAGGTGAATTTCATTTAATATCTTGCTATGTTCTCGTTTCTTTGACCATGATATTATATTTATTTAATGCTTTGCATATAACAAACTTGTATTTTTTTATATATTTTCAAAAATATGAAATTACAACAAATAGTGAGTTTCATTTATACTTTTGAATTTTATGTGTTTAAATTTAGTTTATACAGAATATATTTGATTCAAGCATATTTTTTCAAGACGAGCTTTCGTCAAAAGGTAACTCCACTTCAAGATACATCAAATACAGTCATGCGGGACAATAACAACAAATACAGTGATACAACAGATTTTATTTACAAAGCAAAAGAACAACTCAAACAAGACACAATGCAATGGACGCAACCAAAGGCAAACAAACAAATGAACAAACTTGTGCAAGGAAGGAAAGGACATGACAACGCTTCATTTACAAATGAATTTATATCCTGTGATCGCAGTACGATAACGAGGAAAGGATTGATTAGAGATCTACGTTGAAGCAGGGATTGAAACCGGTTTAATTCTGACTGATCTTTGACTTGATCAATCCAGATTTTTGTTCCGAGTACTCGTAATTTCCGTTGCCGCTCCTCGCCCGTCTTACGACAACGGAAGTGGCATGCGATAAAGTTCTACCAGTTTCGATCCCGACGCTAAAAGTGAGCGGTGAAAACGAAAAGAATGACGGCTGAGGTACAGGGCAGTTTCGTACGACGTAAAGTCAGGTGTTCATCACAGGTGCTCAGCACATGTTCTACGGCATTCAGGCGACTTACCACGATCGGTTCAACGCCGGCGTCGCCCTTCGAAGCAAGTTTGACGATGAAAGAAACACGTGATTACTTGGTTACTTTATCTTCGCACTCGTGAGGCTACTCGTCATACACTCGGAGGATTCTCTCAGTGTCCAAGTTACGAACTATACGTGACTCGCCTGTCTACGCCGATACTGGGGAGCGTTTTACGCGTCTCATGCAAGTCGACGCGAATGTACAACCATGTGTGGGCGGAAAAACGAATCTTTGACGCTCTTGCAAAAAAAAGTAAACTACTTTTGACAAATTTCCCCTCCCTACCCCTCCCTACGGCTTCTTAAAAAAACACAAACGCGTACATTACACTCGAATTGCTACTACTCGATTGACAATTATGCCTTTTCTCTCCCTCTTACGCTATTGCTCACACTCTTGGGTTAATTGAGTAAAAGACGCTCAGAAAGACACCGTTATTACAAATGCCGATTCAACGATCGATACGACGTACCAGGGGCTCGTTCGATTTCACTAGCTGGACGATCTTCACCGTTTCCTCATCCTCGTCTACTTCCAATGGAATATCCGGTAGCCTTGGATAGTAGTCCTTTTGCGCCACCGCATCATGAGCACAGAGGAGACCCTTCGATGAGAAGAAAGTTGTTTTAGAATACACTCTCAGAAACGGTGAAGTTTCATTTCTTCATAGAACTATTAAATTAGAAACAATAAAAGGAATTGACATTTGCAAAGAAAATTTGCAAACAATATTTCATTCCTTTGTTTCAAAAATGGCATAACCCAAAAAGATTTACTTTAAAAAAAAAAGAAAAATTATTTTTCAACAGAAAGTTATCAACTAATCAAATAATATATCGACAAGTATATGGTATATACTTTTAGAAATACGATAAATGTAATTTTTTGTCCATTTCCGTTTTATAAACCTTAATGAACCCTTTTTAAAAATCACAAAGCTGTGATAATTTCAATATCCTACAAAATTATAACAAATTCAGAATAATTTATCAAAAATGATGTAATTCGAAACATCACCAACAGTTTATACTTATCTTGATTAAATTCAAAATGAGACAATTTCTTCTTCGAACTTCGATCAAAATAGTACTTAACTGTAAATATTTTTAATAGAAGATTTTCGTTTTTATTAATAAAAACAATTCAAGGCACAACATTAACTTAACGTACAAAATATATTCTATATATTATTATAATTACCTGGATGTGTGGTTTCTGCAACAAGTGGAATAGCTCTTTGCAATCGGACGAGACGTGCGTTTTGGTCGACAACAGATCGAGAACTTCGACATCGATGTCCATCGAGTTTGAGAGCACGGGGAAGAATTTATCATCCTTAACATTGTTGAGGATCTTATTATGAACGTGCACCAGGGCATTCAGTTCTTTGGACTGCAGCAGCTCACTGAGAAATCCAAATTCCTCCTCGGTACAGCTGGGTATCTCCGACTTGTTCTCCTGCAGCGAGTTCAGCAACTTGGACAACGCTGGAATAAAAGTGAACAGCTTAAATCTGAGATACAATTGAAAAGCACAAGCAATAGAAATAGTTTGAAATCTATTATTCCCTGTTTCTATTGGCCTTTTCAATTGTGCTTTTCAATTGTGCTTCAGACTTCAGATTCGACTATCTGATAAAAATATTGAAAATTCGCTAAATATTGAAATTTTCGCTGACGCAGTTGAATTCGATCTCCGTGTTAAAATGACTTATAAAGTTGATTAAAACAGTGAAATTTTGAAAAACTGTTGTGTCTCCATTTCTCCATTTAATCTCCGTCAGCTTCTTTTATTATCTTCCGCTTAATATAAACTCCAGCGTAAAGTATAAGCGTGTATTATTAGAATCAAATAGCGCGCTAATTACATTCTCCATATTTCAATACGGAAGTACTAAAATTGGAAACGGTGTAACGAACTCTTATCTCTTTTCTACATAATTCGATAATTATTTTAATTCAAAGGCGCAAGGATTTCTCGCGGCGCTTATGCGCCGATCGATGCCATCGATATCGGATTCATTTCAAAACGCGAATCACTCGTCCGAGACCTCATTTTCATTCAAGCAAATTGGAACACGCGGAAATGTGCGCGGTAGCGAATTGGAATATCGGCACACCAGCGTTTTATCAGAAGAGACGCCGTTATTACTCGTACAGTTTATTTACTCTGCTTTACCCTCGCTCTATATTTATAACGTGCCACGCTCACGCCCGACACGCAACGTTTTATTAATACGTCTTTGAAGAGTATTCAGTCGCGTATTGGATTATGCTCCGTAACTTGCTCCAGTAACTCTCTCTCTCTCTCTCTCTCTCTCTCTCTCTCTCTCTCTCTCTCTCTCTTCACTTATACGGAAACATCAGGGGGAGGTCTTATCGACACGCGCCGCCGCTACCACAACAATAGGTCAACTTCGTCGAAAACACCCTCGCCGCGTGAAGCACCACCATCCCTTATATCTCGCGGCGCAGTACGATCGTGTCAAGGGTGAAACGTAAAAAAACACGTGAAAACATCCTCGTCGACGCTCCGAACCGGTTCGGAACCGAGACGTCCCTTTCCAAAGGTGTCCAAAGCAACGTATGTCGACCCGCCGTCCGTCAACTTACCGGGGTCCCAGTTAACGTTTTCCATGACGACCGCCGCTGTCATAATTCGCACTTGGCACCCCGGTCCCGCGTTTCCGAGGCGAGGACGACGTGGGCGTAGCGACGCTCGGCGTTCGTTTAAGCGACAGGTATCAGAGACGGCGATAGCGGGATCCGGGTCGGCGTATTTCTGTCGGGGTCGCGCGCTGCGCCGTCGCCGCCGCGTCGACGGCCCTCCCGGCGACGATGCTGTCTCGCTGCTGCTGCTGCTGCCGCCGCTTCCTCGCGTCAACGTGTCGCGTTCGCGCTGTCTGGAGTGTCGTTATCATAGCGAGAATAATCCGTTACGTAAGCAGCTGTCACTCGACACGGGGTAGGATGACCGCCACCGGATTGGCCTGCTGTCCCTGCCCCGTGCGACTCTTCGGCATAGTACGCTATTCTCTCTTTCTCTCTCTCTCTCTCTCTCTCTCTCTCTCTCTCTCTCTCTCTCCCTCTCTCCCTCTCCCTCCCTTCCTTTCGTTCTCTTTCTCTCTCTCTCTCTCTTTCTCTCTTGCTGACTCCTTCGATTTCTCTCTCCTTCGCGTACGTATGAAATCTGCTCCGAAATCCGACGCACTCTCGGAAGATGCACTCTCACGCGTTCACAACTGAGAAACCCTTTCTCGTGCACTAGTGCACCCCCGATGAAGCTCGCACGTACTTCACGTTTCTCCGACGCGGCGGCCACGGCACCGGTGCCATGTTGAAAGGCGCCGCGGACAATACGCTCCGCGCACCCTTCGTTGGCCTCTGCTCCGTTTCCGACTCGCCCGACGACAGCCTGATCGTTCCGTCTCGCTTTCCCTGCTGCTCGCGTGGGTAGCGAAAAAGAGATGGATTCTCGTCGAAACTCGACCCTATCTTTGTATTCGCGCAGGGACGGCATTGGTCGAAAGTCATATGGTCATCTCGAGGCTGCATCTTCGGCTGCCAAACAGATTTTTCTACTAGTTTGAATTTATTATATTGTTAAATATTAAAGGAAACAGTGGTGATGCAATTTCTTGAGTTAAATAACATTTTGTTATTTTTATATTAGATTTATTTTGCATTGAGAAGAATCGAAAATGTTAAAACGTCGGTACAGTAAGAATTTTTTAATATAATAAATATTTTTTACGTACTGATAACTGCATGGATTCTTAATTGACTCCTTTACTTCTTTTTATTAGATTTATTCTTAGAACCGAAGATTTTGTATTCATATCGTTATATTCTGTTATTTTAATTTTTACGTGTGACAAAATGTAAATCAATTCATTTCTAATTGAATTGCTAATTTCAAAATAAACAACCTTTCTATATTAAGTGTGCACTTTGCAATTAATAATTTGAGTGTAATTTATATATTTTTTTAATTAAATTGTTTCGCTCCATTGTTTCAATTAAATTAATAATATATTAAATGGGAGCAAATGGCGATCAATAGAAATGATTCAAAGTACCTCAAATTGGATATAATTTGACATTGCAAATTAAACAGTGTAATTTGTAATTTGTATAAATGATAATAAGTTTGAAAAATTGGCGAGATTTTTTTAACGTCTTTGGTGTACAAGAAAATTTTTGTGTGGTGTATTTATATGTATTATTTAGAAGAAATAAAAATTTCAACACAACAACTTCAAATGAATAATGCACTTAAAATCGCATGATCGATTATGATAATCACAATAAAAATGTGCTCTATATATGTATACAAAGTACTAGATATAATACAAAAATTTTAAAAATGCAGATTGAATTAGTTGAATTATTTGAACAGAGAACTTTTGCGCGAAACGTTAGATGTTTCAACAATTTCAAATAAGTTAAAAACATAAAAATTTTAAGAAAGATAAAAATAGATTATTGAAAAAAAAATTTTTTAATT
>NW_017305811.1:1233034-1233394 GCF_001594115.1 Trachymyrmex septentrionalis | reverse complement strand
AATTCTTTTTAAACATCATATCTACTTCATACCGAAATAAAACTTTTGATATCTTTAATAACATTTTAATAATAATAACAACTTTAGTAACACTTTTGATCCTGATTCTAAATAGCCACTAATTTTTTTTTATTGCTTTCAAATATAGTATAGAAGAAATCTATAATTTTTTTTTATTTTGTTAAAAAATATGTTCAATACATTCTTAAACGCGGGATGTTCATGAAAAGCGTAAAATGTATTTGAATCAATAATTCCGTTTATGATCGATACAAAAATATTTATTAAAGAAAACTGTTAATTAAACAATGTAAATTATTTAAAACTGCTTAAAATAAAATCGCGTGATCGATCAGATAA
>NW_017305811.1:1231389-1232799 GCF_001594115.1 Trachymyrmex septentrionalis | reverse complement strand
TTATATATAATGTATGTATGTATGTATATATATATATATATATATATATATATATATGTGTGTAAGAAGTTCTAATGAAGAATACATATAAAAAATATATTTAGAAATTACAGATGCAAGATAAGACGGAATCAGTCTCTTTAAAAATGATAGTATAGAGAAGGGTTGTATATATTCGAATTAATTAATAGTCTTATTCATAAAAAATACATATACTTGCGAATTTGATCTCGATTTAAGTTTTACAGAATCCGTCGTATCGAGTATGTGGCGCCATCTATCAACGATTTGCCTAAACCTAACGCAATGCAGCGTTAGCCGATAATAAACAATATTGCATTACATTAATCGTATTAATTAATGCATCAATAAATTAAACTATCTGATTACGTCTGATCGCATCAGCTCCATTGTGCTGGTAGAGGCTACGAAATTTTATTCGAGATATAATCTGAAATTTCTCGTTTATTCTTCATCCTTTGTCCAGAGAAGAGACATCTCATCGTATGTATATACAACAAAACTTATTGTCTACAACCTCAATTTTTTTTCTTCATTTCATGAATGAAAATGTAAAAATATCGACGCGATATTTTACAAATGAATCAGCGAAGCCTTCAAGATTCGCGAATTCTGCACGCGCGCGTTTTCGTCAATGTTGAAAATCGCACATAACGTTTTTTCTCGACGACGAAGAAGCGACGAGAGGGACAGAGAAGGACAGGGCGAGTCAGCTCTTCCCTCCTCCGCCCCGCACCGAGTCGCCAGGCAAGTCGCAACACAGTGCGGCATCGCGACGACGACGGCGCCGCGCCGCGTCGCCCCGCGCCGCGTCGCGGCGCCACCGTCGCCGTGTATACATGCAGTTGTCTGTAGGCGAAACGTCTCGCCGCACGCCTCCCGCGGGTCGCCGTACTTCTCATTTGATTTCCCGCGAAGTTTTCGCGCGGCGAATCACGCCGCGCTGCTTCACACGACCCGCTGACCCGTGCCGATCCCCCGAGTTTCGGTAAGCTCGCCGGTTTCACTTTACTTTCCGCGCGAACCCGCCGTGCAGCGTTTGACATGGCGTGTGTTTGACATACGCGCGCGCGCGCGCGCGCCTTCTGATTTTCGCGACGTTTCCAGCGTGCGCGCGCGCGCGCGCGCGCGCAAGCTCGCCGATGTCCGTTTTCGGACACGCGTACGACGACGTCTTCGTCGTCGTCGTCGTCGTCGTCGTCGTCGTCATGACGGCCGATCTGGACGGACGCCGACAGCGGAAAAAAATCACGGCGATTCGCCGACGCGGCACGTTGGTGCGACCGGGCGATCCACAAGTGGTTGGTTGCGTCGCGGTGCGCGCGCGTGCGCGCGAGCGTCCGCGGGTGTGGGTGTAAAGGAATGCGTGCGTGTGTGTGTGTGTGTTTT
>NW_017305811.1:1227597-1231289 GCF_001594115.1 Trachymyrmex septentrionalis | reverse complement strand
GGTGCGCGCGCGTGCGCGCGAGCGTCCGCGGGTGTGGGTGTAAAGGAATGCGTGCGTGCGTGTGTGTGTATGTGTGTGTGTGTGCGTGTATGTGTGAGAGGCGACGACGAAACGTCACGTCGCGACGCAGGTCGCGCCGCGACGCGACGTTCCCGAGAGGATCGGTCACCAGTCCGGAGCACAGGGCCGCAGCTAGATTGTTTTCGCGGAGCGTTTATTGTCAAGATATCGAAGAAGTCTTTGTGTTGGGAAAATCAGACGCCAGTCCCGCTGGTTTTCATCTCGAAAGGGATCTTAAGGGTTCGCCCCCGTGAATATATCTATGCGAAGGACCGAGTGTTATTTTCTACCTGAATGTAGAATATCTAGATGAAGGAACGGTCGGCTGATGTTCGTTGTATTTATGTTAGACTTAGTATTCTTAAATTATTATTAATCACGTTTATGTTAGCTATGTCCATTAAATTATTATCACCTATGTTTGAAAATTATTAAGCTTTGTTAGATACGATGAATAGATCAGGTAACTACATATGCTTGCAATTAGCTGCACGAGTCACGAAGGTGTATGATAATATCTCGCTAAAAGAATAATTTTAATTTTTTTAATGTGAGATATCGCGTAGTCCTTCGTGACTCGTATAGCTTAATTTTTTATATTGAGAAAAGGAGAGAAAATCGTTACATTTCTTTCACTCCAATTCGTGTAATTTAAACGTACTTCAATTATATTTCACATATTATTTGACACAGGTACGAAATGTAAATTTCAGTTTGTTATAAACAATTTACGTACAAGTTTTAGAAAGGACATAAATATTTCTGTGGGAAGAATATGTTTTTATTTTCAAACTTATCGAAAACAAAGTTGCGTTTATTTTTTTAAACTTTTCAAGTCTTTCTTCTAAGATTTTTAGGGATGTATTGCACATATTTTCAAAATAATAAAAGATTACTGATTATTCTACAGAGGAAAAACGATTTTGCTGAAGTATTAAAAAGTTTAGCTAAATACTTTGAAAATAATTTTATTGGATCATAAAAATAATTATAATAATGCTGCATAAAATTTTAAAATTGTTAAAATTTTAAAACAATTAGAGTGTCCAATATAATTATTTTAATGCTCCAAACAAAATTATTTTCAAATTTGTATTTAGCTAAATTTTTATATACTTTCATATTTTTTTTGTAGATTGTAAAAGTTTTTTTTTGGCATTTCAAAATAATACAAAAAATTTTGCGATGGTTTAGAAACCTGATCAAAAATTATTTGTAAGAAATGTTTTCCTATTTTTGCTCTAGTAGAATAAAAAATGTATTATAAATAATGACAAAAATTTCATTTTTTAATATAGATACTTCAATTATTGAAGATGATTTATACACTTTCGTTGCAATCCAGAAATTAGTTCTGCCTAAGTAGTTATACAAAAAAAAATTTTTTATTTTTTAATTTTTACTGAGCAATACATTTTTATAATTAATTTACCTTATTTGTTAAAATGGTTTATGTAAAGTTTCATTGCAATGCAGAGATGAGTTTTCTGTAAATAAACAAATAAATAAATAGGATTTATTTATTTGTTTATTTACAGAAAACTCATCTCTGCATCGCAATAAAACTTTTTATAAATCATTTTGAATACTTAAATAAGTAGTTATACAAAAAAAAAAAGATTTTTGTCATTACATATTTAGAAATTATAATAATGAAGATTAACAAATAAAGTAAATTAATTATAAAAATATATTGCTCAGTAAAAATAGGATATTATAAACATAACTTTTATATGTGTATAATTTATTTAAAGTATAAATATATCAATACATTTGTAAAAATTGATGTAATATATCCTTAAAGAAGAAAACAAATCAAGTTTAAAAACGAAGCTGCAAGACTCCGAAAATATTTTTCTTTTACAGCAACTGTTTCCTTCCTTTTGTACGACGATGCTGTAATGGCTGTAATGTAATATGTGACATTTGTAAATAAATCGTATCCATCCCGACGATCGATAAGGCGTTGTTGATTACTCGCTCGAAAAAACATCCCCTCGAACTTTCCCACATTTTTATTTACAAAGTTCTTTTTCCATTGTTGCAGACGTCTCCTCGCACATTTTCGCACCTCCCACTTCTTTTTCACTCATCGTTTTTGGTAAGCCCGATATATTTTATTTATTTTCTCCTTCAATATTACCCGTATTGTTTTTTTTTTTCCGATTTGTTTACTAGCCTTAGTCATATATTTCACGCTTATCTTTTATCAACGATCGCCTATTTTGTACGTCTGAACGTGACATTTTCTCGTATGTGTTTCGTATCGATGAGAAAATAGCGAATCGATTGCAACAGTTTGATCGCCTGCGTTACCGCATAACGTCAGAATCAGAAATGCAGCTCGCGTTGCAGCTGAAAGATGTCGCCATCGGTTCCATACTACATACGCACGTTATTCTCTCGGCTTCCGTTCCGTGTTCGAGAATCAAAAGCATTTATTGGAAAGTCGGAACCGCTTTATAATTAATTCGTTTTGTGTAGATAATACAATTATTGATAATTCCAATTCGATTTCTAGCATTTATTATTTACACGTCGTAATATTAAGCGACGTCGTCGTAGCAGAGTCAGTTGAATCGGTAAGAATAATTGCGGAATTTTACGGAATTAGTAGAACAAATTAAATGAAAGAAAAAAAAAACTCGATAAAATTAATAGATTGACCGAAGTTTTTGCACGGCGAGTGCAATAATATTAAATTTGCAAAGCGCGTTACGACGGCGAGGACCGTACCGTGCCGTCGATATATCGAAAGAGAGGTGACACTTTCAAACGGTACGGCAAATCAAATTTATACGCAAAACACGACTCATTGTTAAAAATGCGCCGTCCGTTTCCGGCGTTGCTATAGAAAATATCGCGATATTAAAATCCAAACAAAAATATCGACGATCGTACGGAACGGAAGGTTCATTCGTACGTCGCGAATAAAGGGTGCATTCTGCCCGGCCCTTTCTGTCCGCGTAGGAGAAAGAGGAGCGACGGACGAAAAATAAAATTCCGCGAACACGGTCGCGTGAAAAATTAAATCGCGTTTATACGGTGTCGCGTTATTTCATCGCGGACGAGCGCGGGGCGGTATCGTGATCTGGGCAAACATTTTTGGCGCCCTTTCAGACGAATTAGCAGAAACGGCCGCGACTTTTTCCGTCCGCGTCCGCGTCCGCGCGTCGTCGGAAATATTTCACGAAAATTTTTCCACCGCGGAAGACAGTCTCCACCCCGAGACCGTCGAACATTTCGCTCGCGAGATACAAGAGGGGGAGGGGGAGGGGGGGGGTGACAGCGGGGCACGCGAAGGGGGTTGGGGCACGTGTCAGGCGAGTGTTTTACTAGCCTTAATTTCGTGTGCTTTCGTAGCCAATATGTCGGGGCAGTAAATTCTAAACTTTCCGCCCGGCTTCGCGTTTCGGCATCGCGCGTTTTTGCGATCGCGGTTTTAACGACCCCCCTACTACCCCCGTCGCCCACGCGGATACCGCCTCCGTTCCACCGCCACCCACCCCCCCCTCCCCTCCTCTCCTCCTCCCTTCCTCTTTCGACTAACGGTGGTCCTAGGAAAAGCTGTCGGATATTAATTTTGTAAATAACGAACTTCCGGCGTCGACGAGAAACTTTACCCGCCCCCC
>NW_017305811.1:1207345-1227127 GCF_001594115.1 Trachymyrmex septentrionalis | reverse complement strand
GAGGGAGGGGGCGGGAGAGAGGAGAGCGAGAGAGCTGTGTGAATCGATTGAACCAACATAAACGTGGTGGAGGACTAATAAAAAAAAAACAGTAATTTACTTACTAAAACATAAAGCCACGTCCGTGGCCGGCGAAGGAAGGCAAACACATTAAACATTTAGAGGGCATAATAACCCGCGGCATACGTAATACGGCTGGCGCCCTTTTCACGATAGCCATGAATAATGTACACACGCCAAGGTATGACGTAGGCTCGCGCGCTAGACTTGTGTGTATTTCACGGCGAGGTAGATCGACCGGGCTATTTCCAATAACCGGCACCGCTGCGCCGGCAACGCGCTATCGCGCTATCGGGCTATCGGGCTATCGGGCTATCGGGCTCGCCTCGCGCGTTCGCCGGCGAGCGTAAGACCATCGCGAGATGGCAGGGGGGGGGGAGGGAGGGAGGGGACGGAGCCCCCTTTGTAGCCCGCTTCCGTCCCCGTCGATTGTCGTCGACGCTCGCGCCACTTCGCCCTATCTGTTTTACACGAGTTAGCTCTCGAAATTGAGTTATCAGACAGACCCGTCTGTTAATAGGGTCGTGAAGAGCGAAATGTGTCGCGAGCTAAAAACTCGACTGACTTACTTTCGCTCGTTGGAATTTCTCACCCCTCCCTCCCTCTCCCTCCCCCCCCCCCTCCCGTTTATTCAACCGTACTGATTTTCCTCATCGCAGGAGAGGCATCCGAAAGAACAACCTACGCGCTGCACCGCGACAAAGGTACTTCTGTGATGAAAGGATTTCAGATCCAGGGTGAAATAAAATAATATATAATATTTCTTCCAGATTTTCCTACGTACTCCTTCACGTATGAATTTTTCTGAACGATTTAATTACTTTATGAAAAAACAGTCCCTTTATCTCTTCGCCTCGAATAACAAGAATAATAGCGTGATACTATAAGGTAACTGCGCGGAATATGATCTACTTGCTGTTTGTAAGAATATAGTTATATGGTCAGTTACAATTTTTACTGCACCCATGTAAATATTGAAAATTTCATCGTCAAATAATGTTTCATAAATTTTTCCTATTTTGAATCTGACCCACTAGTTTTTTTCAGTGTCGAAAACTTAGTAAAAATCATAACGATTAGGTCACATATTGAGTAGCTTGTTATTATCAAACTTTGGAGAAAGTACAAGAAAGTGATCTTTGCACTTACCATTCTAGATGGTGTTACGTATGATAGATAAAACACACCGATGGGAAATTATCCCGCCGAGAGATTTCTCTGTCTGAATAATCGCAGCGCAATTTGAAATAATCGGTTAATACCGAACTCGCGAGATGCATACCGAAGATCAGGCCGATGATTAGCGTGTAGCTGTCGCGAATTACTAGCGCGGATTGCCGGCGGAGTCACGGCGATTTGTACATCATATCGGCGCGACGCGACAATGGCAAAGTAATGAAGTTCGCATTCCAGGCTATCTGGAGCGTATATAGAATGACAAAACAATAAATCGCTTATCGCCCGCCGTGGCCAGTGGGTGCTCGCGTGCCGTCTCTGCCTCGCCTTCGGTCGTTCCTCGCCGGCGACGTAAAGCGACTCGCCGCGTAATTCACGTAGACGCAACACGCCGCGATAAGAGTTCTGCCCCCGTTCAAAGCCTCACGAGCGTAAATCCCCTCCGAGACGTACGATCTGCACGAAAATTAAATTTCACGCAGTCAAGCCCCCCTCCCCCCCTCTCTCTCTCTCTCTTTTTTTCTCTCTACCCCTCAATGTTCTGCGAGCTAGAGAAGTTCTAGAAAAGGAATGTTAACCCTTCGTTATTATTCGTGGAATATCCAGAACACCTTTGTCTTATAAATTTACTAAATTTATAAATGATTATTTATATCGTATTTATACACATTATTATTTAGCATTAACTGTTTCGTAATTTAAAAAAATTTGTATTTATCTTGAAGACTGTAAAAAATGTGAATGTGAATTTAATACCATGGAGGTGTTAAATATATAATTCTCACCCTGTTGAGGTAGGTGTAAACAACATGATATGAATTTAACATCATGATTCGAAACTCATTGATTTAACATTATGAGTTTTATAACGTAAATGACGTTAAATTTATGGTATTGAATTTATACCATGTTGGTATTTATCAACTCCAATCCAATATAGTAAAAATTTACAAGTAAAAAAAAAGACTCTAAATGATCATGCTAGATCTTTTAGTGCTTAAATAATTCCGTGAATTTTTATTCATATTTCTGCAAACTGCGCGCTGAATTTAATTTTCGGTCTCGAAACGCAATCCAGAACTTAAAAGCAATAATGTCGCAAATTAAATCGACAAGCGCATTTAATAATATTGATGTTAATAATGTTTTTCGCAATGAATTATTTACAGATTTGATGCTTATCGACATCGTATTATTAACATCTTCTAGATACCTATGAGCATCAATTATTAAATTGTCAATTCAATTTGAGATATTACTGCTCTAGTTCTGTTAGGATTGCGTTTCGAGACCGAAAATTCAATTCGGCGCGCAGTTTGTAGGATAGAACATGTAGTATATAAATTTACACGAAATTATTTAAGCACTAAAGATACAACTTGACCGTTTTGGGATTCTTATTTCCGATTTGTTGTGTATTCACATTACTACGGTCTTAAAAGATACTGTAATTAATACAATAAAAATTATAAAATTATATATAAACACTATGATATATTAATTTTATATCTACCATTTTTTAGTAAAGAATGTATATATACTAGAAATATACTTAAAGTAAAGGATATATATACTGGAAAAAATTTCTGGTTGAAAATGGACGAATCAGAAAAGACATTCCGATCATATCAATTAGAATTAGAATTTATCTCAACTAGAATTATAATAGATTTATTTAGAAAACCTTTAACAACAACTTTTATTGCTATAATAAAAAACCGTACTGTATTTTATTTATTTTTACATATTAAAATCTGAGTAAGAGTTTTGAGAAAACGTGATATCGACTGCGCCTTAAAAGGCACAAAATGGTACTAGAAAATTAATACAACCAGACTCTTTTTCCAGTGTAGAATGTTATTATTTTTTATTTAATTACAAATCATGAAGAGAACAATGAAAATTGAGACATAATATTGGGGTGTCGGAAACTCCCAACGCGAGTAATCGCATAAAAAAAGATACTGATGTAGGATTGACGAAAACATCGGATTTTTAGTGAATCTATTATACATTAGATAATTTGCGACTTTTAAGTAATTTGACATCTAAGTGTATAATTTAATTACCGTCTGAAAAAAATTGTTCGCTATCCGTATCGGATCGGGAAGCGAAGGTGACTTGTTCTACTTTTGCGATATGCCAGTTGTAGTGAACATTGTGAGCTTAACAGGGTTAACAGTCTCGGCTAAAATGCGTGAAGAAGGAAGAAAGGGTTTGCGGTATTGTCCGGCATGTCGGTGCCTCGCATTATTCATTAGCGTCCAGTCACATTACTCATAAGTCATTCATTTTATCTGGCGTCCAGTTGTTGCCAATCGTAATAGTACTTTTACCTTTACAACTCTGCCATTTTATATATCTAAAAAATATGGTGTCTTTATATTTTTATCTGGGAAACGATCTCTATATGCATATAAAAGTTGCAAAATGATATTTATTAGAAGAAGTGCTAATGGCAAATGCTGGGGCGCATTACAGTCGATTTAACGAACGATTTAATTAGACGCGATGATTTTCTTATCCACGTAAAAGCATGGAGGAATCGCGACGTGTCATGCTGAATATACAATAGTCATAACTATTAGGTAATATTGATGAAAGCAAAGCTCCCAGAATTATAGCCGATCGATAGTTTTAAGAGCTAATTTTATTAGGACCGATAATTTTCTCATTTCTATAAAAGCGTGGAGAAATTAATTTACATCAGTGTCACATTAAAATATATACAATAATCATACCTAGAGAAAACTCTAATAAAAGTGGAGCTTCCAGAATTACAGTCTACCAATTAACGATTTAATCAGGAGCGATTATTTTCTTATTCGTAAAGGCGTGAGGTAATCTCGACATGTGGTACTAAAATATACATAATTATATAGACATACATAAAGAGGGTCTACGAATAACTTGGTCGATTAGGAATCGATTTTTCCTCAGAGAGCTAAAGTAGTACAGGGAACATCTTTAAGATACATACTTGTATCAAAGTATTCTAATCGTGTAAAATTTACAAAATCATCGTCGACTGACTAGTGACTTAATTATAGCGATTAATTATTAATTTCGCCGGTGAAAAGCAAGATCGAATTCAGCAGATTCGCGGAGGGCTTTAAAACGCGCTTCAAGAGATTTCCGCGCAATTAAGAATATTTATTTCCCGCGGACGGTGCTGATCGCTCGTATGAAGACAAACGCGGGAAAAACAGCTTGCGATGTTTCCGGCGACGGACAATACGAGCGGAATTCTTCGGACGTTCAACAAATGCGGCGGGGGCCGGCGCGTATTATTCAAAATCATTGTGAGTACCGACGCTGTTGATAAAATATACCGCGGCGCAGCTCGTGGAAACAGGCCGCGATAAGGATAACTAAGGAAACGAATGGAGGCTCGCGCGGCCGATAAGAACCGCGTGATTTAATCCGGAACGAGTTTACCGTTCGTGAAATGAAATGAAAAAAGGTAAAGGGAGAAAAGAAAAGAAACGCGGCCGCACGTAAATGAATTGCAAATGGTAGCGAATGCTCGTTTGCAGCCGCTGTAATTATGTGCATCGAATGGCTTCGTGTTTGTAAAGTCCGATCTGCGAATTTCGAAATTACTAGAGACGTCGCGTCGTGGGCGTGTATACTCAAACTTCCGTTTCGAGTTTCTGATTATAGGATATTGAAATCAATAAGATATAATATGCATCACCGCTCAAAAGTTTCAGTTTATGAAAATTTTGTAATATAAAGAACACAATATTAATACAGTTTTTAAAAATTCTTTATTACATATTTTCACTAAAACTGGAAAAAATAACTTATTCTTTTATGAATTTTTTTACTTCTCAAAACCTATTCTTCTTGGGCTTTGACAACAAAAGGCTAACTTCCGGCACTTTTATCAATAAATTTATCTTATTTTAATCAAAGCGACTTGTGTCAATGTAACTTAATGCTTAATTTCTGCGAGAACACGTTTACATATCCACTCTTTTAAATGTTTGTCAATGTCCAGCGAAAAATTTAAAATTGATATTTCTTTCAACCGATATACATGACATTTGTCCATTTAAGAAATTTACTTATAATTTCCGTTTATTTTTCAATTTACTTTATTGAATATTTCCGTGATCAAAAATAAGAAAGTATCTATATTATAATATTATAATTTCATATTTTATATATGAAAAATGAGATTATTAGCAAAAATATAAGGCATGCTGAAACTTTTGTGAACGATAGTATGTATTGATTGTTTGCAACAATAACGCAATTTAAAAAAAAAACAAAGTTTCTCAGAAAATAAGTTTGCATGGTTTGAATCGCCAAAAGTTTGTAATATTAATTATGAAATGTAATTTTGGTATAATAACTGATTATAGAGGAGTAAAAGTATAGTGTTCTTCTTAAGTGTTTTTATATTTCTGTTTTTTTTTTTTGCAAACGACTAAAAATAGCAATTTTTTAGTTATATTGTTATAGCAAATGAGCGACGTACATTGTAAGATATAAGGGTGTGTATATTTAACATGCGGTGTAACATAATTTTCATAATTGATATAGATATTAATACGGTGACAATTGTATAAACACCACATGATGTTAAATTCGCACTCATGTTTTTACAAGAATGATATTAATCTTAACCATAGAATGCAATACGTAAATTTTACATACAAATGAATGAGATGACTGAGTGCTAAATTTCAGTAGTCATCAGGATCCAATCTGCCATGTTAAAAGTTAGAAAATAAAGTGCAAATAAGCTTTGAAAAATGCTATGTTAGTTTGGACTCCTTGGGTGTCAGTAATAAAGAGAAAACACACACAATAGACAAACTACAATACATACTCCATATTATTTCAAAATTGAATTTAATGTGTGCTTATTCTTTCTTTCTTTATAAATGAATAATTTGGTTATTTGATTCGTAAAAGTTTAGATTATAAATATTTTGTCATTAAAAGTGTGAAATATATGAAAAACTTGTTCTACGGTGTTTTATTCAATTAAGAGTGGCCTATTTTCTTGAATGTAAAATTTACGTGTCGATAACTATATTACTCAATAGCGATATTGTTCTGAGGTTAAGAAATATATAATACATATATTTCTAAGGCAAAGTTAACTACGATAACTATAGCCTGTTGAAGAATTGGCCATAAAATTAATGCGAGACTGCTTTGCTTTGTGTATAATAACGACTACAACTATAAAATTGACGGGGCAATCTCGCAAATTTCTCTCGAATACCAATAGTTTACATCGTCATTATTCGCCGCTAATTGTATTTTCCGGATAATCCGGATTTGCACTGATTGACGTTAGAGTTGGAGTATAAATTTACCGAAAAAGCCAGGGGTATCATTGCCGGTCGCGTACTCTCGCGCGATCATTTTGACACGTTCTCCTACACACATATATATATACACATATATATATATATATATATATATGTATATATACAATTTGCCCTGTGGTGTCGTCGCCGAAAACGTCGCGCCCTGGGCGCCAGATTCGCTGATGAGGGGGCACCCGGCTAGCAAACCTGGATCCACAATCCGAAAAGCGGGGCAGAACGAGAGCGAGCGTGGTGCCCGATAAATCGCCGTCCTGGTCCTAGGGGGGACTGCGCGGGGAGGATTAGGGGAAGCAGGCGGATATCGTCATAAAGGCCAGCTCAAAAGTCAATCAAGCGGGCCGAATTACGTCGAAAAGCGTGGCGGGGGCGCGAGAGCGTGGGTGCTCGCGAGCGCTCGCGAGCACCGATATACAACAAAATGAAAGCTATCAGAGGTGACAATCCGCGGACGACAAATCAGCGTGTATATTTAATGCCCGTGGTGCCACCCCCGCCCCCGGAAAAGCCCCCGACGTGGAACAGTTTTCCCTCTCTTTCCCTCTCCCTCTCTATCCTTCTATACATCGATGCCTCTCTTCTCTCTATCTATATCTGCTCGTCTCTCCCCCTCGGTTTCTCTCCCGTCTCACCTTCCCTCTCGTTCTCGCTGTTTATCGCGCCTCGTCTCTCTCTCTCTCTCTCATCCCCCTTCTATACCACCTACCCCTATGCTCTCGCTCCCACGTCATCACGTTGTTGCTCTCGGATATGTCACTATGCTACCGACATAACCAACCCGCCGCTCTCTTCTCTCTCTCTCTCTCTCTCTCTCTCTCTCTCTCTCTCTCTTTGTACTCCTCTTCTTCTCGCGCATTCATTCGTTCGCCCCACGTCCTCTTCGCCCGCACTTCCCCGCCGCGTTATTTGCAACGTGTCGTACGCTCGCGCATCCCCGCGATCTAGCGCAATCAGTGCTATTATATTAATATTTATGCCAACCCCTTCCCTCTTTCTCTCGCCTCGTCACATTCTCTCGCGTTTCCTCTCGCTCTTGCCATCACTGATGCCTCGCGGCGGAAAAGCCAATCGAAAACAAATCCACTGAACACCCATTCCCCTAAACTGCTCGACATTTCCGCTTGTTGATCCTCATAGATCGAAAGATATATTGACGGATCTGAAGAATAAATCGACCATGATGACAGTGTATTTTCTTTATGGTCGATTATGATCCATCCAATTTTCGTTAGAATGCATCGCAATCTAGTGGCTCTAAAGAGAATATATGTATTAAGAACCACATAATAATGATGACTAATGATTTTTTTTTTTTTTTTTTTTTTACTGAATTTAGAAGAAAGATTTCGATGTTTTTGACGAAGAAAAACTGTATAATACTATAATTTGTAAATGTTATAGGTTTCTAGGAATTTTAGTTTTGATTTAATTTTTTAGATATATATAACGCAGGGAAGAAATGAGAACGCGATAACGTTATTATATAAATTTATAGATATGCAATATCATTGCAATTAATATATTATTGTAATCCTGTATTATCGGTGTAATGTTGCCATATGAATGTACGTCACGGCATAAGATCATATAATATCGTAGTGGCATGCAGACAATAACAATTATACGCGAATACTAATTAAAATTATTGAAATTTATTGAAATTACCATGTTGCCGTGCGACATAAGAAACGTTCATGCGGCACAAAGCACTCGTATTAGCTTGCGACATTACTTAAAATTACCAGGTTGCGCTCTTGATAGATAGCGGCAATTATACGGGTTGTCCCAGGTTCGCCGTCTGCCCCTTTAATAATAGATTCGTCGAACTTGCAGTCAATGCTCTTGCTGTGAATTTAAAACTTGTGAAGACAATAAATTTCATATTTAGGTACGTCATATGATCCTCTCGGTCTTTTCGTGAAAGCGACAAGGTAAACGAGTAACTTTTTTTTCTTTTCCGTTGTGAAATTGTGGCGCTCAAGTTCGATTGAGACATTTAATTAAAATTCAAGGTCAACGATATAAACACGCATTTCTCCGTTTATCCTAATTGCGCGCGATGTTGGAAAAAAGAGATAGCAAATTCGAATCGACTGTATCTACATGCATGAGGTACGATAGCGATATTTAAAATGCTGAAAACGAAATAGCAGAGTATTCACCGGCAATGAAATTGTGAAATTGTAGGAGTTTCACGATGACGTTTCACGAAACGAGTAGGTAATCTCACGGGAAAATCAGAGCGGCGATTTGAGCGTGAGATCGAAGATCGAATGGATTGCCTTTCGAGAAAGATGATTTTCGCTCCGACGGCGGACGATTAGAAAAATGTCGGGGAACTAATATTTTTATCTCTCGACAATATTTTATATAATATATTCATTAGCCTTGCTCGGAGACGACCCATTTACGCCGTATGTAAATGTATGCGCGATAGATTCGATTGTATGTAAATAGTAATAGGAACTCCGGTCCTTTGCATAACACTGGGCGTTAACACACTTCTAGCTTTCCATGCGCGAAGACGATTATTATTTGATTTACATAAAAAGCGAGGACGCGTTTTTCATTGGCGTAGAGAGATTGCCGAGAAGCGATGAGAGAGGCGCCTTCCCGGCTGTAACGCTGTAATGCTACAAAGTAGTAACTACAAAAACGACCGGAAGCTTTTACGTGATATTCATAGAGTTTCGTGATCTAAGATTAGAATAATGCTTTCAGTAATGTAACCCATATTATTTGCGATCTGTTATTAACACAGAATATTTCTGTTGCTAATTTTTCAATTAATCCCTGCTATTAGCAGAAGAATATTAACATAAAAGTCGATCGGTTTGTATTTTCCTAAAATATACAATCTTCTATTTTAAATTGTTTGAAGGAGTTTGAAGTCGTGCTCGTTTATTTTGCTCTTTTAATCGAATTTACGTGAATTCTCACGTTTCCAAGTTAAATAATTTTATAATCCTGCTATGCCTTTAAATTTTATAAAAGATAACTCAGTTTGAAATTTGTAAATACGCTGTAACGAGTTTAATTTTACACAATTCTCATATTAAATAGAAAATAGCTCATTATGAATAAATAGTGCTTTCGTAAAAGCATTAGATACATAATTTCCTTCAATTACATACTCCACCTTATTGAAAATGACATAAACGCAACTTGAAATAGAGAGCTCTCGAATTATTAAGGCATAATATCATATCCAATCCTTACGGCTCAATTGATCCGTTCAGAAGGTTTACGATGTCGGTTTACGAGCGATTACGCATTTCTCGAGCCTCTGTCGAGCTTCAGTCGAGCCGACGAGCCGCGAAACCGCGACAACTTTCTCACTGCGGAATCGAATTCATTCGAGATACTCAGAGGCGGATCCCCGCATCCGCGCCCCACGGGATTGAAGAGCCCAACGTGCTGATCCCGGAGCTTTCTCCCGGATGGAAAATTTGCGATTTACCCGCGACAGATGCGCCACTCGAACGCCCCGCGGGCGGGTTTTTCTAAATTTCCTATTGGTCAACTAGATCGGGGATAGATGTTGTAATCGGCTCTCTTAACCGAGTAATCGCTTTTTATCTCTGGGGCCTGCCGGCACGACCACCCCCGGCGCCACCACCCATCGTGCTTTTCACCCCTCGACGTTAGTGCCATGGTAGTGACGACCGCGACGCGCCGCTCGATGTAAGCCAGGAACACCCTTCGGCACTTTGCCGACTAATATTTATTGCCGTGCTACGGATACAGTTTGTTTTAGCGATTGCAGATTCACGCTGTCGCCCATTCTTCGTTTTTTATCCCCTTCCAAACAAAATAAAGAATAAAATGAAAAAGTTTTTGAAGGATAACTTTGTGAGAGTTATATACGTGTAAAGCAGTCTCTCTCTTTTTCTCTATATATATAGTAACTACACACACATTTATTTTTTATTCTCGTTTATTTTATTTAAATATATTTTTTAACGCTACAATTAATCGCGATGAAAATTTACATTTTAATTTCGTACCTTTGTTTGAATATTTATATTAAATTGACGATAATATTGATTAAACAAACTTTAACATATTTATTATATTTTATTGAACTTTGATATATCAATATAATTTTGACATATCAATGATGTATCAATATTGTTTTACTTAATAATTGTATCTATATATCTTCTGTTCTGTTAAAATAATATTTATCGCATGAAATGCAATTTGTCGTCGTCCGTGATTTGGACGAAGCGTAACTTGAACTGACGAAAGTATAATTTTCGGGACACTTGTTCCCCAATTTGTCTGGGACTCGTTGATGTTTTGAATGCCGATTGCAAGCTCTATCCTGAGTATCGACCCCCAGCTGAGCAAAAAATCAGTGCCTACTGCGAATTGCAGGTTAGATTTCGACGGGCGGTGACGGGGCGCAGCCGTCGATCGAAATCGCATTTCCGGAGGTACGAATTGGCTGCCCGGGGTGCCTGCTGCCCCGCTCGGTGTTCTCGGACCTACTGAAATTCGATTGAGCACGTTGTTAGAAGGATAACCGTGAATTTCGTGGCACGCGCGCGACATACGCGCCCCAAACGACTCGTGTGGGATTTGATGCAATAGAATCTAGAAAGCGGAGCAGTTGCCTCTAATATTGCTCAAATTTATACAACTATTTGCCTACTGTTATTTCTTCACGATATTGCGTTAATCGCGGTACTCAGAGTGATACGACTGATCATTCACGATAAATTCGAGTTGTTATAATAGTTTTATTAAGAAATATTTTTTAACATTCTTGTACTCTGTCTTATAGTAATTGAAGAGTTTCTCACAAGAATCAAGTAAGACTATTTTTTTTTAATCCGCATTATATGGCGCCAATAGTTGTTTATTCGTAATCGTGAATGATTTTGTTCTGGCCAAAATTAAGTAGAAAACAGGAAATATTAAAATTTGACATCTCTAAAGGATGTTTTTATTAAGAGCAATTTGTAAAATGTTACAAATTAAACGTGAAAAAATTTGCTTTATATTTATATATAAAATTATATTGATATTTATTGCTTCATATTTTAAATATTATTTCCTTCTTTACTTTTGCCAATATTAATATTATAAAAAAAGATAAATGTAAAATATTATAGGTGAGATAGGTAATAATATAAAATTTCCGCAGAAAATAAGTTTGGACAGAGATTTTACATTTTTTTTAATAACCTTTAAAATATTAATTAAAGTCTACAACTTTGTTTTTATACCTATTATATGTCCGGAGAAAAATTACCATATTTATATAATGGACGATTTAAAAATGAGAACTTTTATCCTGAAAATTTAACTTTTTAGAATTTTGTTTAATTTTTATGAAAAAATTGTTTTGCGAGTACAATCATTCAAGAATTACAAGAGTTTTAGATTTTTTCTGATTTTTTGTTATGTCGAGAGAGAGAGAGAGAGAATTAGAATAATTACTCATTTGTTTTCCATATTAAAATTACGTAAATATTGCATTAGAACCTGAATCGCAGCGTAGTTTAATTATTAAAATATGCATGAGAAGACATGAGAGAATATAAAGAAGTAGATAAATTTTTTTGTTGAAGTTCCAACGAGTTAAAAGAAAATTTTTATATGCAATTGATTTTTATAATAAGGCTGCAGTTGCGCCGTAAAATCGAATCATTATCTCGGCAAAAGTGCAAAGAGCGAAGAAAGAGCTTTCCTCGCGTGATCATCCGAAAGCGGTCCAGCGAGACATTCCTCGACCCCTAGCCTAACCCGCGAATCGCCGTCTATACCAGTAAAAAGAGAAAAAAGTTATCGGTGGGGGGAGGGGGGGGGAACGAGAAGCGAGAAGGAAGAGAAGAGGTCGCGCAAAACCGCGAGCGGTCGAACTTTTCTCGCGGAACGTTCTGAACGATCTCTCTCTCACGATTTCCCCCTGTGGAGGAGGATCCGCGCGCTCGTTGACCGGCACACCGGTAATTCGTACGTGGTCGTCGTATACGATAAATACGCGAGAAGGAAAGAGCGGCTACTCTTCTAGGTGCTCTCACGAAGCAGAAGACACAGCCCTCCTTCCTCCACGTTCTCCACGAATCGCGAATCACCGGCATCATCGCCGCGGACGATCGGCAACCGATAACGATGCGAGTCGGCGTCGAGGCGCAGACCGCGGGCCATAGAATTATGCATTATGCCGAATGCACTCGATAAGCAGTATGATCGGCTCGAATGGCGCGGCGCGGCAGCGGCGGGCGGCCAAGGGGGGCGAATGGCGATGAGAGGAGCCGGGAAGGGAACGATAGGCGGAGGCTGTCGATGGTAGATGATTCTCGTGATTTCATGATCCGATATATCGAGGGAGAATCGGAGGAGGTAGGTGGGGAACCGGTAACGAGCCGATCGTGACTCGCCGCTTTCGTACGGTAGCTTATTCGCGAGAGCTGTTGCGGCAACCGGCGCGAGCGGGATCCGCTGTCCCATTGGCGGATAGCCTTCCCTCGAAGAGCGATAGATAGTGAAAGAAAGGAGGAGAGAGAGAGAGAGAGAGAGAGAGAGAGAGAGAGAGAGAGAGAGAGAGCTAGACAGAGTAGAGAACTACCACTTTATCGCAGCCACTTATCGAGTCGGTTCACCTCCAAATCGGCCCAGCGATTTAGTCGATTTAGAGACGTACACGCGCGAACAGACAAAGACGGTGAGAAGGAAGGAGAAGGCGGAGAGGATGAAAAACATTGCATGAAAGTGTAACGTTAAAATAATATGCTGTTTCGATGGGAAGGAGCTCTTCGTGCTCCTGAATTTATTTTAATCGACATTATTTTCTACTTACATTACCAAAGTTTTTTTTATCAATTCTCGTCATTTTTCCATTTAAAAAAAAATAGAATATTAACCAATTAGACAGAGAGTCAATTAATGACAACAATAAATCACAAGAATTAATTAATAATATGTTATGAAAGAACTATGAGAGAAAGTCATACGATAGAATGGAATTTAATATAGCCTTAGCCATAATACAAGGCACAACTCAATTTTTGCATTTTTTTGGAAAAGGCGATTAATAAAAGTCAAAAGAGGACTAACAAATTATTAAAATTGTCATAAAAGTAAATTTTCAATAAAACTTTTTTTCAATAAAACTTTTGATTTATTTGTTGTTGTCAAATATAAAATGCTTATCTCAATTAGTGAGAGTGTTTTATATTTATGATCAAGGCTACAGAAATCTTAAGATAATTTTCGAAAATAATGATTAGTGACGATTGCTCTAACGAGATCGTTTTTCGCACTCTTTGAATAATTTCGTTCGAGTCCCTTCTGATTTTTCTTTTATGTCATTATAATCTGCATCGGACATTATTATCGCATCTGCTCGTACGTACACAGATGCGGTGCACCCCCTCGTTTTCTTTTCTCTCTGTTTACACGCCGTACGGTGCCAACGTGAAGCAGGGTCGATACCGGCGATCGATCGTGACATACGCATAAGGGGATGGAAAGAGCCACGGTGGACGGACGGTGGCACGACGAAGGAACGAGTCCGATCAACCAAGCAATCAACCAACCGAACGACCGACTGACTGACTGACTAACTGGCAGGGAAGTTTATTTCGAGTCGATATATCGAGTGGAAAAGAATGCGCTAACGACGCCGGCGTAAATAAGGATCCTCGTCGGAGGATTCGATACTGTTAACGGGGTGATTCTTGTTAAGCCTCGAGACGAGGAGACTCATCGTTGAGTCTCCTCGCCGAGCTTTCGAGGGGGCCGCTAATCACCCGTGTCTCTTGATGCAAGCTAGATCGCTCTCGGTCGGCGCTTGTACTTTCCCAGTTGTGGAATTCTATCGTAATACTGCTTAAGACCGATACATTGATTGCTTAATGCCCGTTTCTATCAATGTACAATAGTTTAATTTTAATCTTGGTTCAACTAACTCTTCATTTCTCTTTTTCTAATTCTAGGAATTAGAAGAGAACATTTTATTGTTGGATAAAACATTATGCATTTTTTAAACCAAAATATGATTATGACTCCAGCTTGAAAAAAATACATGAATCTTTCATCTTCCTCCAAATTTCATAACGCTGACTTTTGTATTCTTTACTTCAAGCAATAGGTCAGAATATTTATCAATGAATTAATAATGTCAAAATCGATTTAATTTCATCAGTCGCAGACGTGATTTTATTTAATATTAGAAATATCGAGTATTTTTGGATAATCTGTTATTTGCCGCACAAATCACTACGCATCGCACATTTAATTTATCACGGTAATTTTCATTTCTAATCTTTTTCAAATACCGTAATTACCTTTAAATTATGTACTGAAGGAGAAATAAGGATCGAAAATGTAAATTCTTACCTCTATGCTTTATACGATAAATCCACTATTATACGTACCATTTAGTGTCGGCTCTTATTGGCATGATTTACTTCCCACGGAACGATTTTATTTTTGTTTTATATTTCAAAAGGTTATGAAATTTATCGACGTATCAATAATCATGTCCTTTATATTTATGAGATATTCATTTTTTTCATCACTTTCTTTCATACAAATATATTTCATAATAATTCATTTTCTTGATTCTTTTAATATAAGAAGCGACTTTCAGCGTTAACGAGATCGAGCGGAAGGTACGATTTAGATAAATTAATCGATAATAATGAGCGTCGATATTAGTAATTAATGTTCGTAATTCGATAACGAAGATAGGTCCACGATCAAAGCACACGGGCACTCGTTCTAATCTCCGTGCGCGACCGACGTTTTAATCATGTCGTCCGATATATAGCGCATAGGGCATTCGTATTAACCAAACTTCAATCTACGCCCTAACGCCGAATTATCGAATAATATAACGTATTAGCGTGATCCTCGGTCGTGCGGGTATTAATAAATTAATATCGAAGGCACAGGGCGCGTTCGCGCTCGCCCTCGTTACGCATTCCTCTCGTTGTGCGATCGAAATTGTAATCTTGTCCAATAAATTGAGGCGCCCCCCTCCCCCCCTCCTCCCCCCAATGGCATTAGCTCTTAGCCTAGTCATCACTATTAATTTTAATTATAAAGGTATCGTAAATTGTAGTAAAGGAAGGTATAAACTGTGTTTTATACAAGCGTTTTATGTACGCGCAAAATATCAAGCGCAGAGCTCTTTTAATGGATCGTATAAATATATTTTCCGAAGCAGATATGGAAAATTAACGCCGTTAACCCTACATTACTCGCGTGGTTTTGTTTTTAATGTAATTACTTACGTGGAATGTTTCTGACACCTCCAGTATTTATATCTCAGTTTTCGTCGTTCTCTTTAACGACTGATTTACAATAATTGGATAAACGTCGATGACATTTTATATCGTTCTTTAAATAAAGAGAAAAATGCGAAAAATTTTTTAATTGTGAAAAATTTACGCTAAATATAATAATGTAAGTAGCATTCATATATTCAGCTAATTTATAAGGCTAGAATATTTTGAACAATCCGCGTAGTTAATAAAAGTTAAAAGAAAACTGGACAAATTCCAATACTGACAGTACTGACGGTTTCATTCACAAGTTCCACTTTGCACTTTGTGCTCTGCTTCTTTTTCATTGAAGGTATAATTCACAGACACAAATAATAATACTAGGTAAAGTGTCACGCTATCGTGACGTAATACAGGCTACAGGTCATCGAATAATGCTTTACATTTTATCGCTTGAGACGTCACTCGATAAATTTATACAGCATTATCAGTTGGACTTATTACGATGAAATTCTGATATAACGCAGAGGTGCAACAAGGTCAAGTTTACCTGTTTTCTTGTCTTAATTACCTTTGCTAATTTCTCCTAAGGTTCAAACGCAGTTCCATTCATATTTAACCAAAGACATTCGCGCCCTATTTATTAATCAAGATAAGTATTTCGAGCGTTAATTATTACGTATTATCTTTCTTCGAGTAAAATCGCAATTATTTTAGTAAAAGTGAATCAATATATGACTAGTCAAGTTTATCAAGATCAAAATAATTGACACTTATATTCTTCTCGTTAATTTCTCATTATACTATAATTCCAAATATGGTAATGTTATGAGAGAAAATAGATTTGAAGCATTGTCCAGTTTGTTGGACTTTAGCATTTAATGATCTCATCAATAACCGTGCGTTTCTAGCGTTGTAATAGTCGCATATTAATCAATTCGTCTATAAACCGTTGCCTAGATGACGAGAGAGTAACGCAACGTCGCGTTATGCTTTATCGGCGGTCCGTTAACAAATTAATGCACCGTGCGCTCCCTCTCTCTCTCTCTCTCTCTCTCTCTCTCTCTCTCTCTCTCTGTCCCCCCTCGTCTCTCGCCGCCCCCAGGATCGCCATTCCCCAGTTCCGGTTTAATGAGTCGTCCAGTATACGCATTAAAATCCCTAATTCTTATTCATCCGCCTCCGTGGATCTCCACAATTCGGGATCTCGCAACAAACCGACGATTGTTTCTTCTAGATCGGCCGCGGTTGATGATACGTTACGCAGAGGAGAGGGTTGCAGACTTGGCGGGCGGGAGGAAGGGGTGAGGGAGGGAGGGGGGGGGAGGTGGAGTAGGAAATCGGATCGCATGTCTACCACGAATCTTTCCGCCATCTTGCGGGAATTCTTTCCATGGCAGCGAGCGACGAGCGGCGAAAACCGAGCTCTGCGATTACATTCCCTTATAAATATGCAAATATGGCGGCACGGTGCACGGCGTCGGGGAGGGTAGGAGTCCGGGACGATAGCAGAGGAAAGAAAGAAAGGGAGAGAGAGAGAGAGAGAGAACGCGAGATTAAAGGAGAAAGACAGAGGGGTCCTTGGGCCTCTTCGTAGTAGGAGACGGACGAGAAGAGGGGGGGAGGGGAGGGCCCAGCTCTCTTTCTCTTCGCAAAAATAGAGTCTCGCGGTAATAATTATTGATTAGGTATTCGTGACCGACTCGACCATTGCTAGAACCGGTACGGTGCATAAGGCGGGTTAAGTGCACCCGACTCGATCTCCATCCACCACGGCGTCCCCCTTCGTCGCTCTCCCTTCATCCCTATCCCGTCCCTCTTGTCGTGCCCACCCTCGTTTATTCTCCCTACTTGCGCACCCACACTCGCCCGGTCTTCACATGTCGTGTCCGTGCACGACATCCGCGATGGAGATGTCTCGGGGATTTATCGGCCCTCGCCGTAAACGGACGAAAAATCTCCATTCCGTGTAACGCCGTCTTATCGTGCGCGAAGATGCTCGCGCGGCGAAACTTACTCGGGAGAGAAAAGCTTAAAGGCGACGGTGGCTGGCTGACTGGCTACTGAAAGATCCCTGCTTTTATACGTCTTGCCGCCACCGCCTTCTGATGGCTACAAAAACTTTATTTTCCTACGTGCTCCGCGATTCCGCAGACTTCCTCCGCAATACGAGAGAGGCTGCTAACTTCCCTACACATCCCGTTTATGTCGCGCGTCTTCCGCAAAAATGAGGAGAAAGAGAGTAGAATCATTTACTCGGAGCATCCAAGCTGATCGTAATCGCAATAATTATGATCGATAGTAGAATAAATGAATAATTATTCAACTTGATCGGGGTCTCTACTAGGGTAACGGACTCTGTCAGACTTGTCGTAAAAAAATAGCAATCGCAATTACTTCTTAGATTTTTTTTTTAACTCTTCTACAATTTCGTAATCTGTGTAATATTGAAATATTACGGATTGTAATCTTACAGATTGATCGATTATAATGTCACGTTAAATGTAATTAGCATTCCATTATTTCTATACTGACGTGAATACAAATATGAGACTTCTGATCCGAGATGTCTGAGAGCTGGGATTTATCGGGAGATCGACGTTGGGGAATTAGAGAGCGATCAGATCGCCGAAGATCGGCTACTGCACTGCCGATAATGCATCGATGCGCCCAGGACGACCCGAAGGTACGAATAATAAAATCGGCCGAGTAAAGACTGGTAGCCGGATTCCAGGCGGGCCCTTATCCGAGACCCAGAATTATCAAAATTACCGACGCGGCGTAAGGGCAAGGAGGCGCGCAAACGGCGCATTATGATCGGGCGTGTTTCTGCGCGAAATCATCTTTCTTCCTAGAATCAAAATGCGCGGGGTTCGATACGCTTCGCGTGATTTCTTTAGAGTAGAGAGATAAGTATATACGTAGCGCGCAGGAGCGTATGTGCGCTGGTTTTATATAAACGCCGCTATTATTATTTAATTATACACGACTGCCGGCCATAATTTTTACTTAGCGCTCCTGATAATCTCTTTAATTCCGCGATTCCGTCTATTATCCGTACCATTTTATGGATCCTTGAAACTTGCATAAGCATTCCAAAACTATTGTTTTTAACGGAAATCTGCACGAGAGTACCCGCAACACTCAATAATTATACATTTCTACATAGTTTTTTCAAATATCTTCCTGTCGCATTTTTTTTTTCTTTTTTTCTTTTTTAAATCGTCCGAACCTCGCGTCGAATTTCGAGCTCCGCGCGCTCCGTTCTTCCGAAGAGATTCAAACTGTTCTAATTTCGAACCCGGTTCAATCACCCGTAGCCGATTGACCGAACCTCGCATCGTCGTTCGGAACCGAATAACGAACCATATATACCATAGAGGAATGCGCCGCGGGAAGGCACGGTGTGCACGCGGCATTATCATTCACCCTGCCTATTATCCATACACCGGCACCACATCGGCGAACCAACCCCTAACGCTGGCTTGCTCGGCAGTCCCCTACCTCGCGTTCGACGAGATGGAAATTTAGCGGAATCATTCGCGATTTACGATGGGGTGAAACGCACCGCCGCGCCGTCCGCCGCGTGCACTTACTTCGGTTTATACGCGAGCAAGATGAACAGCGTTATCTGCCGGTCGGTCCCTCGACAATGACATAACAGACATTGCAGCGCATTCGCGAACGAGCGAGGATGATCGTGCCGTATTTCGAAATAGCCCTGTAATAATAATGATCGTTATTATTAACGTAACGCCGTATCCATTGTGACGTTATAATAATATAATGATCACCGTTGCGATATAATTATATAGGATGATTCTCGGTCGTTGTTTCTGAAATGGATAATGCTTGCTGAAAATGATTACGTGCGCGATGTATATGTATACATGTATAAATATATATATATATATATATATATATATATCTACATCTATATATACATAAGCCTTGGC
>NW_017305811.1:1203716-1207225 GCF_001594115.1 Trachymyrmex septentrionalis | reverse complement strand
ATATATATATATATATATACATGTAGAGAGTATTTGTGAACTAGTAGAATTGGGAAAGAGATTTTACATGAAAAAATAAATGAAAAACGTAAAATAAAACTTTTCGTATAAAGCTTTGTTTTCGAGAAAATCGGTTTTAAATATTTGTCGGGTACGTGTGCACTTAACTATATCTCGACTTAATGGATCTCGCTGTAGACTATTATCTCTGCTCATGTTTCTATTTTATATTATTATACTGTGTAATCGAGAATAAACAATCAAAATACGGTACTTACACACGATTAAACTTATTACTTAATAAATTACTAAAAATGTTGTCCATTCTATCGAATACACAATTCTACTTTTCGAGATTTTATAACGTTTTTTAACGTGTTTGGCGCTTTATTAATTTGTCAATTAAATCCATGTCTGGAGAATCGATTTTTTTTTTCGAAAATAAAGCCTTATATGAAAAAATGGTATTCTACGTTTTCGACTTATTTTTCGTGTAGAAGCCTCTTCCTGATTATATCGTTACTTCACATTTTTTTACACCGTGGATTATGTCGATGCGTAACAACAATGTGGCAGCAGCAAAGAAGCGGAGAAATGGAAATAGATTTGAATTGGAGACAGCTTCGAGCAATTGTCGAAAATTGTTCAAAAATTCAGCTCGTGCACTTTAAAACTTAGTTACGATGTATTTCTAAATCCGATCCCGATACGCCATTTTAACGTGTATGATCTGAAACTTGAACGATATTGTTCAAAATTTAAGACATTACAAAATTTATGACGCTACTTCTAACTGCAAAGACTGTGTATATTCCCGTCTTTTTAACTTTTCCACAACTTATTCTTTCTATTTATTATTTAGAAAGTAATTAGTTCTGCGATTTAGTTGCTTAAGAGGCTTTTATTTTATAGAATAATAATAAACGTTTCCATTTTTTTCCCCCTCTGCCTCTCTGCCAGTCGTTTAAATAACATCGGGCATTTCGGCCACGATAAAATATGCGGATCACGCGTGCTCTCTCACCTCTCGTTGCGATCTTTGCCCGGCGGAATCCCCCAGCGAAGAACTTTGCTCTCGCGTGGAGAAATTTGAATATTTTCGCGAGAAGCGCGTAACGCGAGAGAATCTATACGCGCCGCGTACGCTTACGTTGCGTATCACGTAGTGATAATCGACGCGGGCCGATGTCGGCACACACAGGAACGAGTCCGCGTACTTCCTCGTAAAATAACAGACGCGGATGAGCGTTCTCTCATAACACTCGCCGTGCGAATATTATCGCTCGCCCTCGACGCACCTCGACTGCGGCTCGCTCGATCGGCTCTATACGCGTACCTCGCCGGCAACAAATAACTCGCCGCTTCGGCCGATCCGCCGCCGGATCGCTCGAATTATCTGAAATTACAACAGCTGCCCGCGGAGCAATAACAATCGCGATAGGAGCACCCGGAGACGAGGGCGCTGCATCGGAGTGTGGTGTTCCTTTCCGGTCAGTGAAGAAAAATGATGAGAGGAGTGTATGAACGAGAGGAGCTTTAGCACGCGCAATATTTATCGTTTTTCAAAATGTTATAAATTTTCAGAATAAAAATACGCGTAAATAGCGACGCGGAAAATAATAATTTACTGCTAATAATTTATTTTCTTAAATAAGTCAGAGCGCCAAATACGGTTGAAATTGAATTTTACTGGCTAATAATATTTCTGTGTAAATTTTTAAATGCATCTTTTAGTTAAATTCCGCGCCGATTACTGTTGGACTCGAAACGCAATTATAAACTGAAACTGAAATAATAATATCACAAATTAAATGGATCGTTAATTTAACCCGTAATAAAAACAGCATTTTTTTGCAAAACTAAAGGAACATATATTTGAGATCCACTAAAATTTTTTATTATACTTTTGGAAGAAGTTTTAAAATATTTAGCTACATAAAAAATGTTGCATTTGAACTTAGCATAAATATAGTACGATAATTAGCCTACATGATTAGAAAAAAATAAGGTTGTGAAAGAAATGTACTTACTAAATTTTAATAAATCATTTATTTGAATAATATAATTAAATATTTATTATAGATAAAGATATTTATTTGATATAGAAATTATATTAATTTAACTATCACATTTTTTTTAATAAATATTTATTTACTGTATAATTATATTTAATTTGTACTATTTAAATAAATATCTATTAAAATTTATTACATTTTTTTCAGTATAAAATCATTATACTATTTAAAAATTAGAAAAATGTTCCAGAATCCATATAATTGTCAGGAGCTATATAATTCCAGTTACGGGTTAGTAATAATGCTAATGAGCATCGTAAAATTATAAAGTTTATTCAACTGAAAGAACTGTATTTAAAAATTTAGAAAAATATTATTAGTCACCAAAGATCCAGCTTGAATCGTATTTAACGAGCTTCTTATTTATTTGTGTTATTCACACATTGCGATCTAGTTTAACTTATTATAAGTAATTTTCTGTTTAAATTTAAATTCTTCTCAATAGAGATTTAATTCTCGGTTCTAGATTTAGAAATTCGAAATATGCATGATGATATTCACAATGAATATGCGAAATTCCCATTTTCATCGACACCTTTAATTATCGCGCGTCTCGTCGAGCGGGGACTCGACAGTGGAGAGTGAATTCAAACCTCGTCGATATTGCTACTTCGTCGTCAATGAGACGTTCTGCCTCCTTTCTTTCCGTATATATGTACACAATGTAAAGAGGCCAAACGTGTAAATTATTGTAACCGCGCGGTTTCACCGGATAAACTGTAAAGTACGCCCCGGCCACGCTGCCGCGGGGCCGTTTATTTTATTACATACTTCGTGGCTGTATGCGAAGCACAAACACAACGGTAAATCACACATATCGCCGGGACGGCTGTTAAATTTAATTTACGCGCGTATTTGTGCATACGACTTTATATTTCCCATTAGCGGGATAAACTGACCTAATTCGCACAGACCTCGTCGTGCACGGGCGTACGTGTGTCTATGTGTGCACACACTTGGTAAAAACAAGAAGGCAAGAAAAAGAACAGCAAAGATGGAAGATATATGTATACGTATGTAGAATATGACCCCCAAAAATTATTAATACTGGACAGTGGACTGTAAGGTACGACCATGTATACAAATGCTCTGGATGGAAAACAACGGAAGTTTTACAATACGGACATTTGTTTTCCATACTTCCTAGATACATTAAATTAGTCGAGCAAAATTATTTTTCGATTAATACTCGTAGCAGTACCTACCACGGAAAGAATGGATTTTGCTGAAGTGTGTAAAAGTAAAGATAGTCAATTTTCTTCCGCGTGTATGGACCATGAAAATAATTAAAAATCTCAAACATGATGAGCAATGCTGCAAAAAATTTTCATTCTCTTATTCATTCTGGCAACCAGAGTTTGAGTGTTCTATGTTAATTATTTTGATAATCCAAACAAAATTATTTTTATATTTGTAAGCAGCTAAATTTTTAGA
>NW_017305811.1:1174016-1203616 GCF_001594115.1 Trachymyrmex septentrionalis | reverse complement strand
GATAATCCAAACAAAATTATTTTTATATTTGTAAGCAGCTAAATTTTTTTAGATTAAGTACTTCAATAAAAATTCTCTTTCCCGTGATAGACGTGTACCTAGACGGAGATAAAAATTTGTGTTAAAGAATCGCTTCCGTAAAGTGTTTTCACGCCACCGCTCTTTATTCTAATCCATCGTCGTGCTTCCGCTCGGGAAAGCGCGAGACGTCGATTGAAGACGTCGTTCGCGCTATCTTTACGATTTCTGAATTGCGGTGTCGCGCGTGCCTCGCACGCGGAATCGCTGACTAGAGAACGCGTGCTTCAGATTTTAGAGCTGCAAATTTTATCGGGGCCGCGCGCCGATAAGCCGAACGACGCTGTATACTTGTAAAGCGATTTCAGATAACCCGCGGGTATCGTGCCGCACGTAATAGTCGCGAATACGACTACGATTGTTGCATAATCACACTGTGTGAAATATTGCATCGATCGGACTTATTTACGAGCGCTTTTCAAACGACAGACATGCGGAACATGCGTGTCGACATTTGTATAATTTGTTAAAGGATACATCGAAAATCTTTGTCTCGCGCAATTAACTCTCTTAACCCGAGGCATCAGTGTTCGAGATACAACGGTAATTTGTAAGCGGTTCAATTATGCAAAATGTTTATTTTTATCTTTATCTATACATTTATTTTTATCTCTTTAAGCTATTAAGTAAATGAGACCATTTTTGCATACACTTGCTACTCTCGCTAGAACAAAAAGACCCGCGGGACGATTTTAGAAGTGCATATTTTTATAGTAAGCTATAATTTTTTTGGAGGTTCTGTCTAAGAATTAAATCGCGATGCACATAGAATGGAGCATTATTTCTAAGAAGATATTTAATAGAAGATAATAATAACTTAATTGAGTCACAATAAAATATGAACCTGTGGGAAAAGAAGGCCGGTTTAAAGTTGCACTCTACTGTATACAAAAAGCAAGCAATAGTGTGGTTTATAAAAGCCTAAAGCTGAATTAAACTTGAAATATAAATTTAAACTAAAAAAAAAAAAAATAATAATAAGAAATATTATTGGTATCGACAAACTAAATTTATAGTGATGGTAATATATTCTCTTTTTTCAAAAGAGTGACAACTTAGAAAATGTGATTTTTGAGTTATCATCATGAATGAGTTAGGTAAAGATTACTTTGCTAGGCAAAGGTAAACTAACTTAACTTTACAGTCCGCCAAGTAGCACTTGTGTCGTTCTTAAGGTCTTCAAAGAGGTCATGATACTTTCTACAAGACACATTTGAGTTGTGTCGGTTTTGTAAATAAAACAAAAGTTTTCTACAGAGAACATTAGAATTAAGACAGTTTTGACAATTGAAGTTTGAAGAAGAAACTATTTGATTTTGAATTTAGTCAATTTAACTGATCAAGGTAAATATAAATTATTGGTGACATTTCGAGTTATGTCACTTTGGATGAATTGTTCCGGATTTTATAGGATATTTAAAATTGTCACAATTCAAAAAAGGTAATTTTGTAAGAGTTGCGAAACGGAAATGATAATAATGATCATGTTTTTAAAAGTATACTCTTTGATTAATCAATAATTTTCTATCAAGTTGAAAAATACTTCCTTTCGTTTTCTGAAAAACTTAATCTTTTTTGTGTCACTTTTGAAGCAAGGGAATGATATGATAAAGTGATTTGAATACGAAGTGTGAAAGAAATAAAATAATAAAATAACCGTATGAAATAATGCAGCATCGAAATAGTAATGAAGAAAAATACAACCTAAATATAAGATTACATACACGGTAAAACTGTAGAGAATATATTTTATGTATTTATTTGACAAATATCTTAATTTTTACAATATACGGTATGTCCCACGTAGCTTTATCCACAGATTTGCTCAATTGATGTTAATAGGACGCAATTGAGAGGAAAAGATCTGTCGTGTTGAAACATCCTGCATTTCTCGCTGTGCGATCAGACCTAAACCTGTGCATAATTGCGTCGCGCAATTGCGCCTTTTGTCGGAAACGCGTCGGTCGGTCACTCGTAAAAGTAATTCGACAACGTCAATTAGCCGCTGGCCAAAGATTCCGGGGGTGGTTAGAACGCCCGGAGAACGCGAAGGGGGAAGGGTGCGCAAAGTGCCGGGTAATTAGTTTACATCGTGCGACTCGCGCAAACCCCCGGCGTTGCTTGTTGATTAAATGCCGCCGCCGGTAGCCGTCGTTGTCGCGCGCACGTGCGCGATTAGATGCAGCTCGATCGACCTAGCTGCATTTCCTAGCCTTTGCTCCGCCGATAGAAATTGGCAGGTTAAACGTCGACAAAAGCAACAGTCCGGTTTGTTGGAACCGCGTTAATGTCCCTGAATGATGCCTCTTTCACACAATCGACTCAAAGAAAATCTACCGATAGATGTATTGCTATTTCAGTTACTGACGTATAACGCAATTTCCGAGAAATAATATTCAACAAATTGGTCTATTAATATTGGCGCATTAATTTTCCTACGACTGCCAAGTATTTCATTTATCAGTCAATGTCTCATTCATCTAGCAATGTTATTCTTCAAAAATTATCATTCATGCCCGTGGAAAAAGACAGAGAGATAGATAGATAGACAGATGAAGGCGGTTATTAATATTCTACCTCCTCTGTAATAATAAAAAAAAATAATAAGTAAAAGAAGAAAATGAAAAAGGAAAGAAGCAGTAATAAAATATAATAGATTGTAAAATAATAGAAAATAAAATTATAAAAATACTAAAATATAGATAGACTTATGAAATAGAGTTGAAATTATGAACAAAAAATTAATAATATTAAGCGAAAATAGAACGGCTCAATACGAAATAAGTGGAGAGGTCCATATTCAGTCAAGGTGAGTCTTGGCGCCCAATAATATATTGTATGAATTTTTACGACTTAAGTTTAAGCTGCGCATCGATTATTTGTCGGTCTTGAAACATAATCTTAGACTGAAGCCGAAGAACGTGATGTCACAAATTAAACATTGACAAGCAATTTAATATTACTGACGCTAATGTGCATCATTAAAAGATTAGTGACAATTAAAAAATAATGTCGCTTTAAAAGCGCGACGATTGAAAGTCATACAAAGTAGTCGAAGTATGAAATTTCCTTCTCTTCTTCTTCTCCCTTTTTTTCTTTCTTCTTAAAATGAAAATCAACTCGAAAGTTTTCACGAGCCGTAATATGCGAGAGAGCCCGTCGGAGGAAAACAAGACGTTTTATTTTCACGCATGTACGACCGGCTTTGCGTGTCATTTTCTCACTCTCTGGGAGGAATGCGACTTTTGCGCGCGCGAACACCATGACTTCTCTTTCTCTACATTCACCGTGAAATTCACTTCAAAGAGTTTCCGGATGGCGCGAAAGGTCCATCATTTTCCACCCCTCGCGGAAGCCGGGGCGCCAATGCACGCGTATATACAGGGTGTCCTAGACAATGCGCATTTTTCGGTAATTCTGTCATTGATATTTTTTTCGACTAAATTTCACGAGATCTATTTTTACGTATTGATTTTTTTTTTAACTTGAAGATTAATATTAAACATTTGATTGCCGATCGTAGACGGCAATAAATTTAGCAGCTGACGCAAATATGAGAATCCGAAAAAATTTGTTTCCATGTTCAATCGTTAAGGGAGAAATGATTCAATTATCGATATATCTCATTTTTAAAAGTTTCGAAGAACGGTCGATATAGAATATAATCATCGAAGTAGAACGCGGGGGGACAGCGTGCAAGCTTGAATAAAAGGCGAAATTTCGGAGCGAAGAATTTTATGGGGCTACCTTATTACATCTCGTAAAATACCTTTATGGGACGGTATACGCTGTGTCGCCCGGGGCACCTTGTATAACGCATATATATTCATATATATACATATAGAAAAGGGTGCGAACGGACGAGCGGGAATGGGCGGGGCTGCAGATGCATTGCCGCGTGTGCATGCCGGGCTTTCTAATCAGGCATAGTACTTCTCGGAACGCATCCGCCTATATTCAATCAGTCGGGTTATAAATTTTCCCGTCGTGGAAACCGTCGAATATACGTGTATGTCCGGTTCGACGTACCGTCGAGAGTCTCTCTCTTTATTCGCGGCTGCATCTGCGCGTACGTCCGCGGATAGTTTTCCGCGTAAGTACCTGGCCTCGCGTGCGGTCTCTCGATCGCTCTCGTCGCACCCGATTGTCGCAAAAAGGGACACGGGACTGTCCGCGGGATAATCGGCGCGCGTGTAATGATACACCTGGGCACCACGACGCAGAAACGTGTACTGGAAGAAAATACACGGGAAGATTCCTATCATTTGCCGCCGTCGTCGAACTGATCTCATTCCCGCGTACCGCGCTGCGAATTCTTCAAAAGGCATTCGCAAACGCTGTGCGTATCGCGACGCGTGCAAATGGCACACACTGTATAAGTGTACCGTATATACCTGCTGATGCAGTGGAGATATTCAGCGGATGGTATCCATTCATTGGATATTCCGATGTAGCTCCCGGCCATTTTCTGCGAACTTGTTCGTTGTTATTGTTTAACTTAGGCGAATTTTTAAGCCTATATATAAATTGACGGAAATCATTGAAATCGAAACAATTTATCATTCGCGCAAGGTGGGAAATGAAAAGAAACCTCATTCCAGGGATGAAAGCATTAAAACTGTGGAAACAATCTAATTATTCTGTTACCTTTGTTACAACGTAGAATGTCTGGAATTATGGTCTTTAATGGTAAGCATAAACATATTGTTCCGAGCCTCACACGGTTTTTCCCTCGTGCGCAGCTCATCGTGTTACTGCCCGGGGCCCTTCATTTCATTCCACATTTTCCGAGTAATTACTGAATGACAATTGAAGGGAGTTACGGCTGTTTCATCCTCTCGCCGGGGAAGGTGGGGCGATACGATCGAATTGTAAGACGGCGCGTAGCGTTACTATTTGCACACACGACGCCGCGCTGTGTACATAATATTTCTACGCCGCGAAGCGGAGTACGTGGAACTGGCTGCATTATTCAGCGACAGTCAAAGCTTAGTTACGTGCATTATGATTGCATAACTGTAAAACGGTCGCGTTACTACTCGGCGCGCGATTCTTGGGCGAAAAATTCGCACGTGAATCACAGCCGTGGCCGTGGCCGGGGGGTACCTAACGTAAATTTAATTAAATTCTATGGAACGGCGAATGATTAGGAAAAAAGAAAAAGCACCCACGTCTCATTAGCCGTTCGGTATAACTTTGCCGCAAAAGTACTGTTTCTGTGAATGTCGGTCTATTCCTCCCTCTCTCTCTCTCTCTCTCTCTCGGTGTAAAGGGGGGCAGCGCGTAAACGGTCGGTCGGTCGGTCGGTCTGTCGGTCGGCCGTTGCAACCCGCTTTGCAATCCGCGCACTCGCGATTTCAAACGCCTCGTCCAGCGTCTTTAAAAACACGGCACGGCACGGCACGGCACGGCACGGCACAGTACGACGGCCGCCAAGAGGTGAGCGGCGCAGCTTGTTTTCCACCCTTAGTTATAACCGCCTATGACGTTCCCATGGCATAAACAAAGCGCAACCGCCAATTCCGAAGATGAAATATTATAAGTAATAACATATATCTATACCGGGGCAGAAAGCCGGTGCTCTCTCGCTCCGCCGTACCTCTCGCGCCGCCTTCGAGACGAGAACGGGATAATAACACGGCACTAAACTATACCGGGGCCATGGATACACCGTATACCTACATGTAATTGTATAATTATTATTAATGATATCGGGTCTCTTACCGCGGCTTAAACGCGCCAGAGAGATATCCGATCGAACGACGCTTATACTTACTTACGGCTAACTTATACCCGCGTATTTCCTCGCGCCTGCCTTCTCTCTCTCTCTCTCTCTCTCTCTCTATCTATCTCTCTCTCCCATTTCCTCTTTCATATGTGCGTGCTCCAAATGGCGGTTGTCAACCTCTTCGATTCCCAAAGAACGAAAGCCGACTAGTGTGCCAGTTATCGTTTCGTTCCGGACTCGGAAATATTTCTATATAGTTGTACTCTCAAGTATTTCCGCAAAAATTTCGATACCACAGAAATGTTTCGCGTACGCATTTTCATGATTGCTGTTCGCAAAAAAAAAAAAAAAAAGAAACAGGATTACGATAAATTACGGAAAAGCGATGGAGAGGAAATGGAGAACGATAAAGTTATATTTGCTGCAGCAGAGAGGTATAAAATAAGAGATTAAATTGTTACTTTCACAAGCGAGGCGTTAGCAGGAAGATTTTTCTTTTTTTTTTTTTTTTTTTTTTCTTTTAAACGACGGAAGTAATCAAGCTTTAACGAACATTTCGATCAAACAAATGGGAATTCGTGAGGCGAAGCTGTCCTCGTATTTCGAACTGACAACCATTGAAGCGTTGAACTTCGCGAGCCGCGAAGACGTCCAGTAATTCGCGGCGTTATTTATTACGTCGATGGTAATTTTTCGATCGAGGCAGGCGGTCGATCTATCGGACGATGATAAATGGCCCGTTGCAGGTTCGGGCTGAGAGAAACGGCTAATGCCAGGCGGAGAATCGAGACTGTTAAACGCGAGAACGCGTGATTCCTCGTGAGCCTCGGCGAACTTATTCTTCGTCTCCCGCGAATAAACTGGCCCCTCACGTAAGTTTGTCGTTACGTTTCGTTTTCGAGAAGAATAGCTTCTGTTTTTCGGAATAGAAAGTATCGGCCAAATCCAGGACGGCGTATTCCGCTGTATGGAAGAACTCGCGTAATCCTTGGCGGTCGTTATCGATTCCTCTCGTTTTGCATTGGTTCACTCGAAAAAACAAAAAAATAGTTTATTTTCATCTTCACATACGAGGACAGTTAAACGGAGTTGGCGCCAAAATACAGTTCCTCACTCTTGAAACAATGTCAAATTATACAATTTGAGTTATTTTCAATTATTTCTCTGCTCGTAAATTTTCACTGCTCTTACTCAATCGTTAATTTAACTAATACAATATAGTAAACAATTTGACTCAGGGAAATCACGTATTAAATTTTAACTCATACTTGTTTCATTATTTATTAAGTGCATACATTAATATGGACGTTATCTCGATATGTACTTTGAAACTGAATCACACATTGTTAGATATCAAAGGATCAATGATAACCTAATCCTTTGAGATAAATAACATTTTATTCTTTTTTAACTTCCGTGTTAAAATGTAATTAAAATCGATCTATTCGTAGTTAGCGTCGACGTAACCAACGTTCATATTAACGTACTTAGTCAATAATAAACTAGATTTGAGTTAAATTTAATACACTTTCTTGAGTTGAATTATACATATATATAACTCTGTTGTTTTAGTTAAATTAAGGACATATTGAATAAAAATGGTGGCAATCTATAGAGATGATTCAAAATAACTCAAATTGATTACAATTTCACATTATGATTTTAACAATGCATAAATAGATTTATTTCTTTCTTGACACACGTACAAGTGATAAAATAATAAAATGTAATTCAAGGGATTGGGTTACCACTCTTCCTTGATATCTAACAGCATTGATGCTGAGTCTGTAAGACCACTTCTATTTATGTTCATTAAAAGGCACTAATTAATTTAAAGGGATCAAAACGACACAGGGAATAAATGCTAAGTAAATTGTAATGAGAGAATAATCCAAATTTGCAGACGTAACGCAAAAAAAATTGAATCGTTCGACAAAGAGATTTATAAGTGGGTACAACAGATTCACGCCGTCACAGAAAAGATGAACAATGGGGAGATAAAAATATGAAAAATCACGGCTCGAGAGATAAGAAAGGCGGCTTAGCGAGATCTCTGTTTCGAGACGCGTTCAAGCTTGCGAGCGATTACGTGCGTTAAACGACGACCCGCCGAAAGTTTTGTAACGACTTGGTAACGGGTAATCGGCCACGCGATCGAAGAAGAGATGAATTAATTCCCGCTTTGTAATGGCAAACATTGCTCGGACGTGCCGTGCGAGGAGGACGGCAGACGGAGAGTACACGACGTGTACTCGGCGCGCGGCGGATGAGGGAGATGAAGAAGAAGGAGACGAAGAAGTCGGACGCGCGGAATATTAAGAGCTCATTAACATAAGGGGACAGAAGCGTGCGTGTCCTCCGCGATCGTGACGGCGTTATCGATTGTCGCCGTGGGTCCTAGGTACGAGCACGTTGCGCATGTAACAAACGCACCCACGAACCCACGACGATGAGGTGGACGAGGTTAAAGACACGCGTCGTTGTAACGGCCGCGTGGTAGGGGGAGAGAGACGTTGCCGAGGATAAAGAGAGTCACGCGTGAAAAAGAATGGACGAGAAAGGATGACGACGACGACGACGACGACGACCGGCCGAAGAGGCTCGAACAAGGTTCGGGGATAAAGGGGGGTTCCGCGGATGCCCTCCCCCTCCCCCTCTCCCTCGCCCCTTCCCGTAACAAGAAGTCGCGGCATTGTCAACCGCCGGGACCTGTACGGCGCGTTTACTGGTAACCGTAACTGTACACCTGCATTCCGATCTTCTGAATAATGCCGGAATAATACTCCGTGGAAAGAAAAAGGAGGTACGGGCGTACCTTGGGCGGCCGAGGCCACGGGGAGCGTCAGCCGACGTTTTCACGCGTCTACTCCGTCCGCGCGTGTGTATGTTTGCCTTTACGAGTTCTTGGAAGTAATTGTATATGAGCAATATGATATATAGTATATAAAAGAGAAAAGAATTGTTCTCGAAGTTGAAAGAGTTGGAATTATGTGTCACTGCGAAGTCGACGTTTGAAATTGAAGTTGTTAATTGAAAGAGAAAAAAATGTAAAATTATCTGAGACAGATGAGATTTTTCTTTAATCTAATCGGCATTCACTGCGAAATTTCTTCAATTGGTATTCCGTGGGTGCGGTGTACTTGAAATTAATGCCGTGCTTAAAATTGTACAAGGTTGTAAAAAAAACCTGTTTGCGGTGAACGATTTTTTACAACGTAGTTGAAAAATATTTCGGACGATAACGAATATCGATTAGGGTAAAAAAGCGTAGGATATAAAGTATGAAAATTATAAATGTGGAATTATATAAATGAAATGTGTGTTAGCAGTGGATGAAAAGTATTTTTTTAAACGATTTGTGCCGTCTTAAAAGTCTCAATTAAAAAATATACAAATGGACAAACGTTTCGACAGATCCTACGCGTCCGCATCGCTCGGTTTTGTTCTTCACCTAAGGGGTCTATAAGACGGTAGTCCGTCTCCACGACTCACGTACCCAAAGCACAAGGCCCAGAAGGAAGGAAGGAAGGCCCATTCTCGAGAGCGAGGGAGACTGCGGGTGCATTACGTGGCGATGGCTTTTCATGGCATTCGACTAATTCCAGGCTCGAAACGTTCCATTAAAGATTCAGCATGTAATTGCGTGCGATCGTAGGAGATCACTCTCTTGGTCCTCGCCCGTATCGTCCACCACCTCCTCCCCCTCCTTCCCCCGTCCTCAAGCCAGACGTGCCGGAGTGGCCCAAGGAATTATCATCGAACCGAATGATCGCGCGTAACCGACGTACGTGAGGCAATCAGAGGATCGCTCGGCGGAAAATCCATCCTAATGATCCCTCACCCACCCCAGCCCGGTGGTCTACCCTCATCTGTCGCTAAGAGTTGTTTTAAACCTTCGCCGCACACCCTTCTCGGGTCTCGCACGATTCGCATCTAAATGCTAAACACACTGTCGGATCGGGATGGGTAGCGTATCGAAACGAAACAAACCGCAGGCTCTGCGTTTAATTCATACATATTTTCGTCGGAACTATTATTTTTCTATTAAGCAAAGAACAAAGAAGCGAGTCATACATGTTCCATTCGTAATAGGAGCGCAGAGTGCTTTGTGACGCAAAAGGAATATGTGGAATTGTTAAAATCTTCTGTTAGTAGTGTTAGAAAAACTTTTTAAATTGTTAATTACAGAAATTGTAACATTTGCACTTAGCATAACTATAATATGATTATTGGCCTATATAAATACAAAACTGTACCATTTATAAAAAATAATTGATTGTGAACCTAATGAAATTATTCCAAACTAACTATACTCTATTGAAAAATTAGGAAAATATCCTCAGAAAATATCCTCCCACCAGGATTTACATATATGTTTCGATTCTATGGGCGAAAAAGCAAGATGACGTTATTACATTCTAAAGAATATTTCATACAATTTTTATCGTTGGAGCATATCATGTTCCAACATTTTCTGGAAATAAGAAATCTTTTACACTCTATTTAATTTCCCTTCTCATTACTAACAAGGTTATAATGCGTTAAGTAATCCAATTATATTTCGTACAACTGGATAATCCACGCTGCATCGCAGCGTCATTGGCCATTACTCACATTGCGGAACTTTATATTAATTATTACGACGGGACGCAGTTGAAGCAATGAAAATCCGTCGAGGTTTCCGCTACTCTAGCGATTTCGAGCGAATCTTCTCTCCGTCCTTCTCTCTTCTCACGCGTGCAGTCGTGCTGCTCCGGCTACGAGCGAGAGCGACTTTCCGAAATTCGAAATTCTCGACGAGAACCGAGCGATAAAGCGGACCGTTTCCAGCGGGCACTTAGATACCGCAATTTGCTAGATGGTCGCCCAGGGCGACCCATCCACTCCGGCAACCTTTGCTTTGTGTCTCCGGCAGACAGGACAGCAGGGGAATTCGATTTAACTACCACGTGTCCAGAGACGCCACGTACACACGTATAAACGTGTGCACGTTTCTCGGTGTACCCTTCCGATCTACAGGGTGCGTGCGAATTTCGGGAACGCGTTACTCCGGACGATCTCGAAATCGTCCTGGATTACATACGAGACGCGGAGATGTCTCCATCTCTTTGGCGCGAATCGCCATTCCTTTACAGATACAATCGAAATCCTGCGTCGTAAAAAAAACAATTCCGAGTTCGGCTTTAGGGTTAACCATTACGATATCCGTCAAGCCCACCGTCAAGCGATCGTGCTTTCTGAGGTCACGGTAGTTCTGCTACGGACAGTTCCACAGCTGGCCACCCGGTACACCGTTTCGGTGCATCGCGCCGGACAAAGGACAGGTATGCATATGCACCGCGTCCCTCGTCTATCCGCCATGGAAATGCAATGTAATTTAATGCGGGACGTTTGACGTCGGTTCTCGATGTCTTTGCGGCCGCAACATTATATGTATATACATATATATTCCGTCCCGGCGACATAAACGATAAAGAGGTTTCGTCCCGGGACCGCTCCTCGTTCCGCGCCTTACGGGCGATTTACAAAGGGTAAGGACAGTCGAAATTACGTTCGACCGTATCGAAAAAGGGAAAAGCAGCGCATGGAATACAAGCTAGTAAGAGGCTTTTGTGAGGATCGCTCCAAGAGTATGAATAGCCCAACGAATTTGTTAAAGTGCATTTTCAAAAATCTCCTTAGAAATTGCAATATGTGAAATTGATGTGTTATTATTATTATTACACGAATAATACATGAATTGCATTCAGCGAGCGAACTGTCCTTCTCTCTCGTAGCTAAACACACATCGTCATATCGAGAGAAAAGAGTGTTCGGCAATAAATATAATTATTAGAACTTTCGGAATTTAAACAATAAAAGAATGTTTACGATCAATATTTACGATCGGAGCAAAATAAATCTACTTCTTGATGGCGTTCATAAAAATTAAATAACAATCCAGTTTTTTTGGATGTAATAACAACAAATAAAATTATTTTACACTGTTAATTTTTTACTCATCAATTCCTGCGTTTTACTCTCCATTGCCTTATGAAATTTTTTATAGTTATTTTATTATTATTAATATTATAATTATATTTGTAGTTTTATCACACTATATGAGATATTAAAGGAGAAATGCTAATCTACTCCCTTAAGTTAAATAATAACATTTGGTTTTAACTTTCATGTGTCAAAATGTAAATTAATCCATTTCTGTGATTAAATTTCTTAATTTTTAAGTAAACAATATCCAGTGTTAACATGTATACAAGTAAATGCTTAAATAACAACCTAAATTTGAGTCAAATTTAATACATTATTTTCTTCAGTTAAATTATTTAACTGTATTGTTTTATTAAATTAACGACATATTAAGTAAGACTTATAGACAGTAACTTATAGAAATGATAATAAATTATATAGTTGATATCGAAAGTAATTAGAAATTGTAGTTACAACTATTCGTTGCAACTATTGTTTTCCTTCTAGTGCAACTTTTTGTGCAAATGAATTATAGACGTCAAAATAGTTATATTTATGATACGAATATAAAGGATATTATTTCCTATTTGCTCTACATATTTCCACATAGATGAATTATACATTTACATATTATATTAAAAGAAAACTCTTTTTCTTTAGAATATCTCAATTACAATATATTTAAACAAATTGTGTTTATGGGATAATTTGATGTTCTATCTCTCTGGGTACCTTTCGGTTTGCAGAAAACAGCGCGATAATCGGAATTATAGAGAATCTCTCCCGCGGGAGAACAAAAGATATGCATAATCTTTTGCGGAACGATACCGAAGGGAATTCCTCGCGAGGGGATTCTCGTTCTCGAAGTAAGTCATCGAGCGCGCGAGCCGGTTACGAACTCGGGCCGAGCCCTTCGATTCCTTTTCGTCGTGAATGTTTCCTCCATCCCCGTATATTGACGTCCGACGCCCGACGCCCGACGCCCGACGCCGCCGACCAACTTATAAAATATCATCAATCTTCCCGACTTTCGGTACCGGCGGACGCGGTCCGCAACGTGTGTTTACGGGCGCGTCCGTTTAGGCGTGATTTATCGCGGCGGATTATCGGAATGCCAGAAATACCGTATCATTATCCCGCGCGTTTCGCGCTCTCGCTTCGTTCGCGCGCGTACGCGGAGAATTTACAACCAGAGGATATCGAGCGAACTCTCGATCGTGACGGATTATCCTGCGTGCCAGAGATCGATCCTGTTCCTCTTGCGTTATCTTGCAATCTGCCTCTCCCAATGTGGTCCGAGACCGTCGTTCTAGAACGCGAAATATATACCGCGCCATTTATCTATTTTCTCTTCAATTCTGCCTCCCTATTTCGCGTCAGTCCTCTCCCAGTTGCTCACAGGCGTAAACGTTACAGCAAAGGTAGCTCCTTCCTCTCCCCCCCCCTCCCTTCTCCTCTCCTCTCTTTTTTAACGCGGTAATTAACCTTTTGCTCCCTCCCTCCCTCCCTCCCTCCCGCATTCGGACTATTTGCCGCGAAACAGCCAGTCGGCCAATTATTTCTGAAGGGCGTTTAAATATTGCAGCTGGTTTTCGCGGGCGGACGGCGAGCGCGCCGCCCTGGCAAATTTACGATTTCTATAAAATTTCTAAGGTTATTACGATGAAATTTTTACGGCCGCCCTTTTTAAAACATCTCTTTGTGCTACGCTCTACGTACGGGCGTGTGCGTGCTCGTAGGTGTACACGCGTGTGTACGCCGCAAGCTCGGCTCGTCGACGTTACTACATTCTACCGCGAATCGCCAGGGAGGCCGAGCCGGGGGTGGGCGAGCAACGAGGGATTGGGATCGCCACAAAAGTTAATTTGCAATTTTAATATCCCACTCTTTATTCCGACAAAGTCGGTTGGCAGCCGTACGGGGATTTAATGAAACGAGAAGGTTACGTTGCTCGCGGCCGACCACTGTGCGGCGTTACACTGTGTATAAGTATCGTCGCAATTGTCTCGTTATAGTCAACAATGCAACCGCGACTGACCTAGAATTCGTGTGTCCGGACTTTATTGAATGACTCTAGCGAATCAAAATGCGATCGCGGAAACGCGCCCAATGCTCTCCTGTCACGGGGCCTTCACCAGGTTGATCATTTTAAGAACGGTGCTCTCGTAAAATAGATACCGTCCCCACTAATATACTTGATGCTGCTAGTTTAGATGAAGGTCAGTCGTTAACCACATACGCAGTTATTCAATTACAGTCATAGTTATATATATAAATATATATAAGTCCAGTTGGAGTTGTCCAACTATAGTTTTTAACTATAGTTTTTAACTCTAGTTACTCGCATCGAGTCTTGTACTTCAAAGTCTACTACGTCGTGCAAAAGTATTTTTTATTACATACATTGACGAAGTTTCCAATTGGACTGCAGGTCTATTAATTCTTTACTCTCTTCCTTTGAGTATCCAAGATAAGATTTGCGACTTGTATAAATTCGCTAAATGTATGAATGCTATTTATAGACGCCCTATTAAAGAAAAAATTTAGCATAAATTGTTCCACGTTTAAAAGAATCTTTTGGATTTATCTAAGAATGAATATATCAATTGTTATTTAATTTTAAATTATTAAAGAGAAAAATTGAGATAAAAGGTTGAATTGTCAGAAATATCCTGCGCGAGTAATTTACACGTTTAATTTAAAAAACTACGCGAGTAATTTAAGATTAAAGTAACGTGATGTTAAGTTAAATGCGTTGCCGGAAGATCGAATTTATACATTCTTTACGCTAGCGTAAAGCGTATAATATGTATTATCGCGAATAATAATCAACGTTACGTCCGATCGATAATAGAAGTGTCTCGATTCGGAAATCGAGTCTGGTAGGCTTCTAGAAGCGGAGTCTCTTTATCGCGATGCGAAGATTCGATTAACCTCCTTACGTCATTTACTAAACCATTGCGCTTACAATAGTTACGGAGTTACATTATTTATCGTCTACCATTACTTATAGATGAGATAATACTATAACAAGAAGCGATAAAAATTGCAACGCTTCGTCTCTAGAGGTTAATAAAAGATGAGATTTTGTACGACGTGTCCAGTCTCCCCTTCTTGATATTGTCAATTCTGACATCGAGAGTTTTATTTTTCATTAAATTCATCAATATTGAATCGTTATAAAGGTAAATTCTTCTAAAAGCAACGCTACGCAATTTTAATTTTTAACCAATTGTTAATATTTAAAAGGAGAGCTGAATCTTTACATACATTACTATGTGATTTCGGTTTATAAATTGACCGTCGATATTTAACTATTTATATTAGAAAGTAAAAAAAGTATGCAAGTATAGCTTAACCGCTCCGATTACGTCGTAATGTTTAAAAAATTATAAATGTGTATAATAAAATAAGATAATTTATATAATGCTGAGATATATTTAAATTCTTGAAATATATATATATATAGAGAGAGAGAGAGAGAGAGAGAGAGAGAGAGAGAGAGAGAGAGCGAGAAATCGTCCAAGGAACTGAATTTGGATCGTGGAATTCGGAACTCGGGTTCTCTGAATGGGATTTCGGATTCGTGGTTTCCTCTCGAGATGCCTCTTCTCCATCCCCGCCGCGTCGTGTGGTCTCCCTCGGCCTCTCGACCCTTGCTTTGGCTCCCTCGACGGAGTAGGTATGAGGCCACCTTTTCCACGGGCGCACAGTGAGCGCGCGCGTATCGATTCGTGGCCGCAGGTGAGAGACCGATGATTATATCGATCGAGTCTTAGTTCCGCGGACGGACGGCAAGGGCGGAGAGGAAGGTAATTTCGATATTCGGCGTTTCGGTACCCGGTAGCATGATCGGCGTAGCCCTTATGCGCGCGCTGTTTGGACGGTGGCGGCCTCGGGGCACTGATATTACCTACCCCCGTGATCAGTGCCTACATCGAAAATCACGGCAGGCGAGCGAGCGAGAGAGGGAGAGAACGAGGGGTAAACGGAGCGAGAGAGAGAGAGAGAGAGGGGGGGGAGGGACATTTTACTCTCGAAACGTCGACGTCGAAGTCGACATTTTTTGCGTCTAGCCGATTGTAAGTGTAGGGTGTGGACTCCTTACGTCGACCGGGAGGAGGTGGGCTGGCCGAACGGAGGCTTAGGAGGGATAGAATATCGCTAGCTACCTATCGAGTGTATATACGCGGACTGAGAAATTCGGAATCTCGCCAAAAAGGGGCGAAGAACGTCGGAAATTGCACGCTTCGAATGCAAATTCGCTCTTACCTTCCTTCCCTCTCGTTTCCTGTCTTACCCTCCTTCCTCCTCTTTCGCTAAAACACCGGGTCCCCCTTTTATTGAGCGTTGATTCGATTTTTGGATTCTCGGGATCTCCTTCGATCTTCAAGGTCGGGCCGCACTTCGGAATAGACGCCCGCGATACACTCGGAGGGATGTGAATTCACGCCGATGTAGTATAACGTCCAACGAAGCTGAGTTACGTCCACATCGTACGCGATTCGACCGATTCCCTTTTTCCTTTTTCACGAAAGATCGCAGACACCATTTATTATTGGATCACGTGTTTTCGCGGACGGGTCCGATTCCTCCCGGAGGAGTCGAAAACCGCTCTCAATTAATGCACCGTGCGACCTGTTTGATCAACAAGTTCGAAAATGCAAGCCGGCGCAACGCGTCGCTCGCTGAAATGATCCTATCCGCGCGACATCATTAACATAACTCGACTTTTTCGCGGTGCCCCGGTTTTCATCGTGTTAGCCGGCACATATAATATGAGCGCGATTTGGCGGAGTCAGGGTGATGAGGGTGGACGGAACGGCTCGGGGGCAAGGGACGGAGAGGGGGACGGTCGAGTGTACAAATACACGCGGTGTATATACTTCGCCCCGTATATATTCGTTCAATCGCGGGCACGCCGAGAGAGAGCAGGTAACGCAACAAGTGGCGGTTTTCACGGGTTTTCCCGGGGATGAAACGCGCGCGGTCGGGCCGGTGCGGTGGTGGAGTCCCACGCCGCTTCCACTTCCACGGCGACGAAACCGCCACCACCGCCGCCGCCACCGCCGCCGTTCCCCCCTCCCCCTCCCCCTCTCCCCCTACCCGTCGACGCCGCGCCGTACCCATGCCACCCCTTAACGGCCACAAAGCTTCTGTCCGGAATTTAAGGGTGGAAGCCCTTACGGCGTGGCGGCGGCGCCGTCGGCGGCGGCAACCTCCGTCCCTTCGCCTGCGCCACGGATTGAGATAGGTCGAGCTGCCACGGTCAAGGCTCTCGACCTCTCGCGATTAGGGGCTGCGGGAAGGACGGAGAGAAAGAGGGTGAGAAAAGAGAGAGGACTGCGACTGATTTTAAAGGGGTCGTACCGTCTATCTACTTGCGCATCGCGCGGCATCTCGTTTCCCTCTCGTCCGTTTTCTTCCTTCGCACCCTTTCGAAGCCTCGCGGTGTATCGTCGTGGATCCAATAATATGCCTCCTTCGTCTGTCGTATTGGATTAAAGCCGACGTAATGTTCGACGATGTTGTTTGGAGAAAGAAAAAAAAAAAGATAGCGTATCAAAATATTTTTGTGTGGTATAATAATACGATAATTAATTCTGATGTATGTATTATAGTATTTTGCATTACAACATTATTTATATTTAAGTTCTATATAAGATAAAACTTGGGTATGGTCATCTTATCCGAGTTTGTAATTCTTAACTTAAGCGTACGTTTCTTATATTTCTTTAATCACTTGTGACATCGTTAATTACGATAGCGTAGTAATAAGAGTGTGGGGCTGTTGTAGGAGCGATAAGACTTACAATTATTTCTGCTTTATTATTCGAGAAATTTGTTCCTTCATCCTGAAAAACGACGGCAGAAGACGTCTCTCTCTCTAGTTTCTACTTAGGACGATCAGTCGTACGATTATGAATGTGAAACGGTTCGTTGCCGATTATAGTTTTCTCGGACGTGGAGCAGTATACATTTCCGAGTTTAGCGCAACACCGCTGGAAACCATTATTTGAAATCGGCCGACGCGATTGGCCGGCACGAAGGCACGGAGAGCGGTTCGCATGATTAAGATCATCCAATGATTCCTTCTCTATAATGATAGGCTCTGGCATATGCCCGCTCCCGCTTCTCGACTGGTGGGGAAGGCAAGTAGAGAGGAGAGAGAGGCATTATGCGAGATTACTAAAAAGAATCTTATGCTAATGAAAATGCCCCGTTCCGTCCTTTCCTTCTCTTTCTTTCTTTCTTCCTCCATCGAGACTCCTTCACCGGCTTGTCTGAATGTCAAGACGTCGTCGTCGTCGTCGTCGTCGTCGTCGTCGTCGTCGAGGATCGACTGATGATTTTTTTTCTTGTCGTCGTGCTCGTTGATCATTACGGGAAACGCTTCGGGCCGCGCAAATGCAAACGTGTAGTATGTGAAATTGAATGTATCGTAACATGCCATAGAGGCAAAATGTAAGGATGCAAAGCCGACTACGTTATACATGATAATATTTTCAAAAATCGAATACGTTGCACGCGGATAAAAACGGAGATCTAAACAATGCAAAGTGGAGAAGAATATATTTTTCTCGTGTTCTAAAATAACGAAAGTTGAAAAGTGTTATGAAATTATAACTTTATAAAACGGACTAACGTCCTTCGTTAAAAATAAGTAGGGAGGAAAAATAATGTTGAGGTGAAAATAAATCTAGAAATGTATAATAGAGATGAGTGAGAAGAGGATCATATTCGGTCAAGGTGAACTTTTTGCTGCTTTATAATATATATGTAAATTTGTACAATTTACAATTTAATTAAATTGCACGCTAATTGCATATACTATATATTTGTCGATCTTGAAACAATCTTAGACCGAAGTACGTGATATCACGCATAAAATATACAAACAATTTAATATTATTGATGTCGATGAACTTTAAAATAGTTTTTAAAATACTAATAAATATTTATTTATGAATTTCAATAATTTCAGAGTAAATTCAATAATTTATTGCGGAAAATATCGCCTCGGGAATTCAAATTTGGATCTTGCGAATTCCGTGTTTAATCAATTTGACCACTGAGACGTGCAATAATATTAATCGTAATAACCAATATGTATATGTAGGAAGAACGACATAAATATACAATACGATATTAAGTGAAAATGGACCGAGAAACGTTCAACACGAGGAGTAGGAAAAGTTATTCCGCGAAATAGAATGCGTCGTATTGCCCAAGTTTGTTGAAAATACTCTGAAATTCATAAAATGGCGAAAGAAATACGACAACACGGACTTGAAGCGGCAGTAATCGAAAATAACGGGAACACGCAAACGTCGGAAACGCAAAGTTATTAATATTATCAGTATTAGTAAGTTATTACTATCCAGACGATCGCTGCGTCTAATGAACGTTCCGCGATTTCCATCAGGGACAGGACAAGTCGTTCATCAAGGACGAGAACACGATTCCCATTCAATGTATGTATAAAGTAATAAGGGAGGACGACTGGAGAGGAAAGAGAGGGGGAGAGAAAGAGAAAGAGAAGCGGAGCCAAACGAAGAACGAAAGAAGGAAAGGAAGAAACAGCAAACTACACGGACTCGGATAAATGGCCTTTCTTATTATTTTCATTACGGTTATAATGAAGTATTAATGGCGAGGCGGTCGGACGAGTCGGTGGACTGTGCAGGAACAGGCGGGGTGAAAGACGGGGAGAGAAGAATGGGAGACGAACGACCGACGCAGGCGGACGGAGATGGACGGACGGATTGAAAAAAACCATTTAGCAACTGGCCATTATAATAATACGTGATTCGTTTATCTCGGTACAGTCGCGGCCGGACTGATTACCATTCTCCCTCTGGATCACCATGGGAGATCCCACGTTTCTCGAGAGAGAGAGAGGGGGAGAGAGAGAGAGAGAGAGGAAGAGAGAAAAAGAGAGAAGGGGAGACGATAGAGCCTGGCGTCGACTCGCTCGATCCGCGCTCGTCATTTCCGGTTTTCTAATCGTTGTCCGTATCCGCCGTACGGTTGCTTGCACACACGGATGCACTTTTGCGCCCATACGAATGGCAGACAGACTGAACGGACGGACGGACGAACGGACTCAAGCACGTACGGACGATTTTGCATTTCCCCGCGACGGTGCATGTAATCCGCGACCACCCATATGGCTACGAACGGGTTACGACTTAATATTTCGCGTATCCCAAAGGGATCCCTTTTGCCGCCCCCCACATGTGCTTCTCGGGGTTCGAGAGGGATCGCCCGGAGAAGTTCGCCTCTCGCGTTCTTCACGACAGGAGAGCTCGTTGCTGCCCCCTCGCTGAGGGGGTTTCGGACAATGAAGAAATATATTTTATATATATATATATATGTATATATATGTGTGTGTGTGTGTGGGTGTGTGTTACATCGCGAATGGGACAGAGGGGGACATGCTCGTGTCACGGCCGTATACGTAGCGACCGTTCCGTGCCGGGAAGCACGCTCGCGGAAGCGCAGCATGCGGCTGCTTTCGCGGACTGTACGATAATACAAACGGGATGGATACCTCAGCATTACAATATGAACTCGGTCCGCCTCGGTCACGTTCGCCTGACGATTGTGTGCGCGCACAAGCGTCGTACAAGCCGCGCGCGCGCGTGTGTGTGTGTGTACGTGTATGTGTATGCGTGCGTGTGGTCCACCTCCGATTCCTTCCCGCAGTGTACCCTCGCTCTTTCTTTTTTACTACTTTCCCTCTTAACCCGATATTCCCTTTCTCTTCTTTTCATTTCTTCATTTGGTTCTGCTGCACGTAAAATGGTGGAAATTCATTATCCGTTACGCCTGGCGTTTCGTGAGCGACGAGATCGCGGTTGGTCGGTCTCATTTTAGTCGGAGATTTCAAGAAAAATCATAAAATCGCTTCCTCCTCCTCCCCCCCCCCGGAAAAAATACTTCCGTTCTGTACGAGAATCCAAAAGCTGCTCGCAGTGACGTCCTTTAATTTTCATCATCGGCCACCCACTGTCTACACTGTTAAATTCATAATGTCAAATTATATGCAATTTCAGTTATTTTTAATCATTTCTATGGGTCGCCATTGCCTCCACTCGATACGTTGGCAATTTAATTAAAACAATGGAGAACAATTTATATAACTCAAGCGAGTGAAATTTATTAAATTTGACTCAAATTTAGTTTATTATTTACTAAGCGCACATGGCAGTATGGACGTTGTTTATTTTGAAATTAACCGCAGAGATGGATTTATTTACAATTTGGCACGCGTGAAAGTTAAAAGTAACAAAATGTTATTTGTTTATGCGATTGAGAACGTAATTGCTCAAACACCTTTCTATTAATACACGATTTTTCTACCCTTTTTTTACTACCGTCTCTTCACACGAGGATCCCCGCTAAAAAATATAATAGTGAAAGCGAGATAAAGTCTGTGCCAAATTGTTCTTCGCCGTTTAAAGAATGAGGTTCCATTCCGAGACGTCGAATAAATTGCATTACAAAATTCGCGTTACAAAAGTATAAAAATTGTTGACTCTCAAACTGTCTCAAATTTGATATGAATACCCATGCATTGAGAGAAGGTTAATTGAACCACTGTAAACGCGCATATATTATAATGCAAATTCTCGAGAAACAACGGCATAATGCTATTTTCTCTACGCGGCTTTGAAGCTAGTATAACAACGCAGAAATAGCCGCGCGTGAAATTATGAAGACATTAGAAAAACAATCGTTGTGAAGCGGAACGGTCCGTTATCAGTGCGGGGGAGGAAGAAAAAAAATAGACGTGACGTCCTAATGAACGGCGACGGACTCGCTAATGTCTTCCCCTTCTGCGTTTCGTGAATCCACCGAAGGATAGAACCATAGAACGTACGAGGTTTCTCCCGGGTTTTCCAGCCCGTCACGGGCGTCTTTACACGCAGGAAGAGGAAACGAGACCTTGGCCGGCGGGACAGGCATAAATTTTTCTCTTCCCCGGTGAAGTGCGTGCCTTGAAATTTACATAAGACGCATGCCGTACCGTATCATTGCGGGAGTCCGGGGCTGGCCGGGACGCATCGCTCGCTCTAATGACCGAGCGTTCAAGGATATTTACCTTTAATATTATAGAATCCCGGCCTCCTTTTTCTCTCTTTCTCTCCCCCCCCCCTCTCTCTCTCTCTCTCTCTCTCTCTCTCTTTGGCAGACCGGTGCGGGCGAGCGAGCGTCTACGGTTTGTTGGCCGTTTTCAATACGCGCAATTGGAAACCGCGCAATTTTCGCGGTGATTGCCGTGTGGCGACCGAGAACACGCCTTTTTAAGCAGCCGCTGCGTAAACACGCTCGTGTGCTATCTGCACGCTTATGCTTATATGGCGGAATCGCAACGCAACGCCGCGGCACGATCGATCGACCGGCGAAGGAGGATCTCGTAAATTGCCGCTGAGATACGCGTGCGCTTCAAGTAAAACCGCTGCTGTTTACTAGAAATGGAGAGACACTAACGGTCTGGGGAGTCCGGTGGCGATTAAACGGATGAATAAAGTGCCACCGTTCTATTACGATTAAAATTCGAGAGGGCCAGCAGAGAGTTTCTCGTTTATTAATAAACATTAAAAAGGCTGCATAATCGCGCGAGTTAATTGCAAGATTTAATCATCGGGATATTTAATATGTTTAAGAAAGAATAATGATAGTTTGCGATGAAATTTTTACCGAGGTAACGCTCATCTCAAATTCACTGTCGTCGAGAAAGGCATGATTTTCTAAGATGCACGCTCTATCGTTCCCTTACTCGAAAAGGTAACGCAACTTTAAAAAATTTAGTTCCCAAGGAAAGGGGAAAAATTACTTTTCAACTTGACAGAATTATTACTGATTGATAAAATAATATCGACAAAATTAATATATATATATATTCTTATTTCCCTTAATATGATCAAATGCTATTTTTGTAACTTTTTTCTTGAAAAAAATATCACCCTTTTTTAATAGTGATAATTCTGATGAATTTCTTAAATCACTTTTCGAGTTATGATAATTTTTTATGTGGTTAAGTTAGTTTTGATGAGAGAGAGAGAGAGAGAGAGATTAATTAATATCTGCAAAAAGAATGTATATTTTTACTTTCCTTAATATGATCTAATGTCATTTTTATTTCTTTTATTCCATAATCCTTAAAAAAAAATTACCTTTTCTGAGTTATGATACTTTTTATAAATTTAAGTTTGTATACTTTTGATAGATAATATTTGCTTAACTCATTCATAGTAACAATAAAATTATGATTTTGTAATTGTGTCACTTTTGAGGTAAAGAACGGTTTATATATTGTGAGGGTGAATGTTCAAAAAAAAAAAAACGAAATACGAAGTTTTTATTGACTCATCCTACATATACGCGTGTGTGTGTATACACGCACAAACTTCATAAGTCTTTATAAGTCAATCAGAAATGGAATTTGTATCCTTAACTCGATAATAGACACATCGAGTCAAAGGTGGACGCAGTAAAATTGAACGCATCAAAAAATGGGCATATTATCATATATTAAGAATGCAGTATTATAATTATTGCACAATAATAAAGCAAATGTCTTACCCAACCTTGAGAACGGTTGTCTACAATTCGAATATTCATAAGTACCATTGCGCAAACATATTGTCAATGTATAAATTCTATTCCGTCGATTCAATATAAATCATTAAATGCGCGTATAACGCATTTATGATTAATGCAGGTCGTAACCCACTATCGTGCATAAAATAAAACAACATTTATGCGATTATCTGTGTAAATAACGCCGAGTAATTTCCGTCATTAATTCAATATATAGTTTGTCCTGTCGCGAACGTAACATATTTTAATAATATTCTCTCCAATCAATTTCGATTAGTTCTTTTCTCGGCGGAAAATTTTGCAAAGCCTGCTCTATTACCCTGTTAGAACATTCAACATTCAGCATTCTTCGCTATAAATGTACGTCGTATTTTTTTATTGTCGAAATTCTAAATTCTACTGCTTCTATCTTCAACTATTAGTTGTATTAAGTCTATTTTCTATGATCGAACTAGTGTATACTTTTGAAAGTTGAGGTAGGTACATACTTGACATTTGGCGAAAGCAAAAAAGTGAGTTCTAATACAGTCTAGTGCAGGAATAAAAAACAGACTTATTATATTAAACATTACATCTTGTTAACGTTTCATTATATGCGCATATAATTTTTTTCTTTTTCGCATATAAATCTTGTGTACGTGCGAAATATTAAATAAATTACTTTAAATTAGATAAAAAATCATGCACATGTACCGAGAGAAAATTATTTGATATTTGTGTTTAATTGCACGGCAAAATAATTACACTGAGAAAAAAATATAGGGTAACTCTGATATTTACGCCGCAGAAGTCAGGAAAAATAGAAGAAGCGGGGGTAATATATGCACGCAACTATTCTGTTATATACCTATATATTATATTAGTATTGTATTGTATTTCAGTTTCCTACTATATTAGAATTAATTAAAATTATTGTCAGTTCGTGAATTGATTTATCAATGTAGTGAATAGCGCAATCAAATATCATAATTCACATAAAACGATTATTGTAGAGATGGCAAAAAAATTAATGTAATATTCATTTACACTTTTGTATAAAGGGATAAAGAATGGAGTACAGCAAAATACAAATGCTTAGTTCTTATATTCTTTGTTTAGCTTGAAGTCTTGTATATCTCACCTGTTTGGGATACACAGTATTTTTAGCGGACGGGATTTATGACCAAAGTATATAAAGTACGCAGATTGGATTCAGTGCACTAAGTGCAATAAATGTATTACATTAAATATGTATTTCATGTCATAATACTTGTAATATATGTAAAAGTAATTATTATCTGTTACTTCATATGTATATATACTTATTTATTCTTATTTCTTAATAAAATTTTGTAAACGCATATTATAAATTATTTTGTCATTTTACGTCTTATTTATATTTGTAAATTTTTCATGAGCTGTTCATCTCATTCTTTCCCTCTATGGATAGCTGTATATATCTCACTCCCCTATGGAATATACAGCAAAAATGCAAGGATTTCAAAAAGTTCTGTTTTTAATATTATATTTACAAAAAAGAAGCATTTCGAATTTCTGATATTTTTTCATAATAGTAGACTTTAATAAATATTTATAATTAGTAAATTTTAATAAATATTTATTTGAATAATACTAGCTGAATATTTATTAAATATAAACATATATTTATTTGGTACCATTAATTTGATTTAGCTATAATTTTTTTATTTAATAAATATTTATTTATCGTAAGTAAATATTAAGTTACTACTTATTTAAACAAATATTTATTAAAATTAGTACATTTTTCTCCATGTAAAAATTCCATTTTTGTAACTATTGCTGCTATAATGTTAGTAATAATAATTATATTTATAATTCTATCAAAGAAATACACATCGAAAATGACTATAAATTATGGTAATTATAACCATTTTGTCTCAGCGTATAACGTACTAATCCCTCAATCAATATATTATACTAATTTTGTACATACTTAGTTCTAATCAATCATTAATTCCAAAATTAATTATTAAGTCATGTCACTGAAAAATGAAACTAACGCGTGCTAATTGGTATTCGTTTTCTCTACAGGCAAGTTCATAAGAGAATGTATCATTGAAGTATTTTCCAGTGTGGGTGAGATGTCTCGTAGAGTCATCTTTAGCTGTCCCAACGTTCGGCTAGTCGTTCCCGATATTCTCACCGTTATTCTTTGATGTATTATTGATCATCGCTACGGTGACGGTGCTTTTTGCCCTTTGGAGCGGAGACGCCGTTGGCGTTCACGCCGTTCGCATCACATCACCTCGTCTCGCTTCGCCTCGCCTCGCCTCGCCTCGCCTCGCCTCGTACCGAAACGCGCGGAAAATCGAAACTTGATGAAGATTTACGCGAACGAAGACAGATCGGCTGCTACGGGAATTTAATCGCCTAATGACAGCCTGCCGCCCGCTGACACCTCGTGATTGGCGGCTGTGCACTTCTTCTGCGAGTACCATCCCCTTTCTCTTTCTCTTTCTCTATCTCCCTCTCTTCCTCGTCGCTTTCCTGCCCGGCATCGCATGCTTGTAATTGCCCGGTGTTTCCGTGTCTGTTCGTGAACAGCCTGGAAAACGAATAGAAACGTCTTACTGTCGCTTCCCAGCAACTGTTAAATACGCTAAATGCGCCGAGTGAGGTGTAACAAGGGCATTTCGACCACAATAACGTCATACACCTGTAGCAAGAATATTTTTTAACAATGCTGGTGTATAATAAAATACTTTTGTCATTTCTTTTATGATGCAGCCACCGTCATCTTTGATTGCGTCAGGATAATAAAAATAAATTCATTAAGTATTCTGAGAACCACCGTAATTACGCGAAGATCTATAAATATTTAAGATTCACTGCAATTTATATAAATTTTAATACATCTATGTAGTCATTGTATATAATTTTTTTTTTTTAGAATAATGGATTTATTTTATAATTAAAATGCACAGCAACGTAAAATGTTTACTCGTTCTACTAAATTGTCTAATAACAAAATAAAAATAATTATAACTACTAGAAATAGCTACTTTTTGTTTAATTTTTTTTTAATTCTAACAATATGCAAAACATCGACTCTGCTAAGTAAATCAATTTTTACAGTCTTGATATTTCAGTAAATTTGTAATAAGTCTTTTCCTTTCAAATGTATGTGAAAATGCTTTCACTGAGTCTTATCGAAATATAAGGTTTTGATAAAGCATTCACAGCAGCAGTTTAAGTCCAACTATTTGAAGAAATTTGAGAAATTAAAAGTAGACATTTTTAATAGTTACGATTTATATGTTATTATTTTGATCGATTCGATAGAAATGATCAAATCTCTCTGAGTACAATAACAGGGACAAGTTGAAAATCTTGCGGTACTACTGGATTCACATGAATTCCTTTAAATGGTGATACGTATCTTTTAGAAAATGTTTATTATATTTTAATAGTTAAAAATAGAATATTATCTCTTTGGAATCGTAAATAAATTTATAATTTGTCTTAATAAAAAATACCTGTGCTTTATTTGTACTAGTTTTCTTTCGTGGCTTATTTAAATACAAAGATAGACTAATAGGGACAGGCACACAATAAGGGTACAATTACCCTGTATATTTATACTGCAGTTTTTCGTACTTCAATCATATCCATTTGCGAATCATAGATTACGATCTCTTTTGACGAGTTTGTCATTTCTCGACCTTTGATGATCCTCCTCGATAGCTCAGAACCAGGTGATCTCCAGCTTTGACAGAGTCTCGAGGGGGCTTTGCCTATAGAACAAGGGATATGACAAAAGGGGAGGGGGGAGGGAAAGAGAGGCCTGTAAACACGACGTAGTCGTGGATTAAAACACAGCACATGGCCGCGTAACGCTGCTGTGATCCCCGCGCGTGCGACCCCTCTCGCAAATAATACCGACGAATTATGCCTATAAGTCTGCGCGAATGTGCGTGACGTGTCCGCGGGGTGGGGGAGGGGGGGGGGGGGCGGACGAGGAGCTGCCGAGGGGTGACCCTCCGACAATGTCGATCCGTCCAATCGCGACGCGCCGCCAAATGGAAACCCAAAAGTTTTGCAACTCGTATATCGGAAGCTTGCCTGCCCGCTATGTGCAACGCGTGTACATACACGCGCGCATGTATAGGATGCACATGAAAACGGCGGCGGTTACACGCGCACGCGGTCGCACGCCGCCCACCCTGCGCCGAAGTGTTTTGGTAATATTTACACGACAAACAATATCCCGCGGGATAGAATCGTCGGGGTTTTATAATCCGTGATAGGAAAATTACGGTCCGCGCGGATCCGAAGCCGCGCGCAACGCCGCGCATCGACACGTCTCACCGAGTCGAACCGGTTCGTGCGAATTCGATTGACGCCGCGCGGAATGAGAATGAATCTTACGCATTAAAATCGCGTGAGAATTGCCCGAGCACGGGAAATTGCAGTATCGTTTTACAAGCCTAATCGATGTATGAACGGTATATGAATGAATGTGAATTATCAATTTTTAATTTCTTAATTTATTGCGCAGGTACAAAATTTACATGGGGGGGGGGGGGAAGTTGTACGCAAATAGTTCAAGCAAGATGTAACGTTTTAATCCCTGGAGAATCAAAGTTTTTTCTGATAAAGTAACTTATGTTGAAGATGTGGTTTTCTAAGGATTTTCGGATTCCGCTGAATTCGATTCAGATCTCCTAGAATTCTCTAAAATTCTAAGTAAAAAAAAATCTGATTATAGAAAATCTCGATTTTAGGAGATTTTTGGTATCGTTGAACTTGAATGAAAATTGATTTCTGAAAGAATAATAAGAGGAGGATCATAATCCACGAAGGAAGATCTAGTGTTACAAAACAGAATAATTAGAGTTTAAAAATCAGTTTGGAAATCAGTACTAATTGTTTGCATTGCACTGATGAGCTCGAAGATGAGCTGTAAATAGAGCGAAACTAGAAACTTGATGTTTTATTTCGCAATTAAAAATTCCCTAAAACCGAGCTTTATGATGTGTGTCATAGTATATTATTTTTTTAAATTTCTGTTTACCATTTTAAATTCACTATTTTGAATTTTTTATTTTTGATCTCAGATTCGGACAAAACATTATCAATTAATCCCATGAGTCACGTTTCATAAAAATCGAGCGAGCAGTTTATAAAATAGAAGGAAGTGATGCTAAATGAGATCGCCTGTCCACAAAGGATTAATATAATTGACAGTTAAAAATATAAGTGTTTGTGATTCTTTAATCTAGCAACAAAAAGAACATGATGTATACTTGTGTCAAAAAATATTGAATTTCAAATATTCTATTATAAATCTACAAGCCTCACGCAAAACTTTTTTCGAGGAAAAAACTAATCGAAAAATTTTGATTAGAGTGAGTTTTTTATTGACTTTTAGTAACTTTTCTTTTCTTTTATCACTCTCATATAACATACGCACATACGTCTCAGAAATGTTTTACTGCGATGCAGTTATTTCGTTAGTGCGAAGTAGTTTCTTTTAATAGTACATTGTTCCTTACAAATAAAATAACATTCTCTTCTCTAAAGAGAATATTCAGCTGTGACAATAACCATGCGTTCATAAAGTATTCTCTTCACATTCTTTTTATAAAGGCTGTCTTTCTGCCGTAGCTAACGTTTAATAGTAAACTCTTTGATATATATAGATTCACATTTCCTCAGGCTTCATAATTTATTTATCTATTATATTTTTATAATAAATGAATATTATATTATTATACTTTCATTTTTATAATTACAAAGCTATGAATTAAAAATCAAATTAAAAGGTTGATGTTATCATCTGCACATTGGAACACAGGTGTTTCAATATTTTTTATCGAGAAAGAGTTATCAGTCCAGAGAATTGACAAGAAAATCCGACATAATAAAAGTAATGCGACAAAAAAAAGTGGGACAATATAGAAGCCGTTCGATTTACGGAACCGCAAGCGTGAACCGTTGCACGATGCATCGTGTGCGTGTCCTCGTAAGCGGCACATCGAATCCTCGCGAGCCGAATTTCGATGGGTGAAGAGCGGACTAGTGCACTAGCTTCGAGTGAGGGGTGCATACACCCGGTAACCTAGTGTCGTGACCCACCATTGGAAGCGCCGAAGCCCTCCCGTGTTTGCGATTGATTCGTCCGTCAACCCCTCGGTTTTTCATTCTCGGCCCTTGGGGCGCGCCTTTCGCTGCCTCTTACTAACTCTCTCTCTCT
>NW_017305811.1:1169857-1173916 GCF_001594115.1 Trachymyrmex septentrionalis | reverse complement strand
CTCTCTCTCTCTCTCTCTCTCTCTCTCTCTCTCTCTCCCTTTCTCGAATGCTATTACAGTGTCGGTCGTGGAAACGTAGTTACAGCACTCGATGAAGCCGTAAAAAGCCTCCGTAAACCGCCTAAGAATTTTTATGAGACACTTGCGAACGGGTCTCATCTCGTTTGCGAGTAATAACCCTTCCCGACCTGACGAAATGAGTAAGGTCTGCTAATCGGTAATAAAACGTAGGCCTTGCTTTGAGAAACTTTTTTTTTTATAACTTGTGATTTTTTTTTTTTTTAGAAACTATCGTATAAACTTTAAAGTACCTTATGATGATGAAAAATATTTTTTTATTCTCTTAAAAAGTTATGCAGTCAAATTTTAAAATTACAATTTTATTACGATTGTATGAGAAATTCATTAATATAATTTATTTCAATATTTTGTATAAACTTTACGATATTAAAGCATCGTGAAAAGATATGCGAAGAATTAAATTTCGCTCAATAAATTTATTATTATACAGGGCAACGATTGAAGCCTATAAAGTTAATCTACTCGTATCATTTATTTATTGGATATTTTATTAGAATATTGTTCACACAATTTGAGACAGACAATCTGAGGCTCGAACTAAAAAGAAACGAAAACAAACCTGTTCTTCATGATATCCCATTCAATTACCTTCGGCGATCCATCCAAGATTGACGATGGCGTGGCACGATAAGAAAAAAGAGGAACAGCCGCATTTTTCAATACGAAATGCTGATCGCGAACGTTCGATCTCTCGCTTGCAACGGAAGAGGCTGAAAGTACGTACGCATATATTGTACATACGTACGTTTCGTATCGTTTCGTATAATGAATTGGTCCTCGATTTATGGACGATCCAGGAGATTCCCTCTAACGCGCAGATAGAGTTACTCGTTTCGCGTAGGTGAGTTTGTTTCGATCGAGAGGAAAATAATTTAAGCATCGCGAAGCCGGTAATTAATCCGCGGGTCGGCGGGGGTCGCGGGATAGGATCGGGCAGGACGAGAGAGAGAGAGAGAGAGAGAGAGAAAGAGAGTGCAGGGATCGGGGCTGCGCGGGTGGGGTGACGAGGGGGAGGGGTGGGGGAGGGAAACGGCCCTCGCTGGCGCCCAGATACACTTGATTAGCGTTTCATTATTATCGCACAATGAAGACACTTGGAACGCATTGCCCTTTATGATTTCCCACATGCAGAAACAATCGATGCAATGACGTGTGCGCGCACGAGCGCCACGGCTATCAGATTAGAGACCGGGAACGGGAATAATTCGTCGGATCTTTGTCCCTAATCACAATTGATACACCGACGGGGCGGGCTGCACAATGGAGGCGTACCACCCGGTATATATGTGTGTACATTTTACCATTCGCCGCGTGTGACACATCGGGTGTACCCTATACCTACACCCCCGCGTAACCCGCGAGCGCGAGCGCGAGCGCGCGCCCGCCCGCCCGCGTGCACTCTTGTTTATCGCTCAAATAACCGCCTATAGGCGTGATCCCCACACGCCGCCCGGTATATTTAGGCTTTTCGTTTAGGCGCTCACGCGCGCGCTCCTGCGCGCGCGCGTACATATAATATAACCGCTCGATATGCATTATACACTCGCGTGCGAGTAGTGATTCGTTCGTATATACATATATACATATATAATTATACGAATACACACGTATATATATATATATATATATGTGTGTGTGTGTGTGTGTGTGTGTACACGTCGCGTACAGCGTGAGTGGCGCTCTCACTCTCTTCCTCTGTCTCTTCTTCTTCTTCTCTCTCTCTCTCTCGCTCTCGCTCTCTCTTTCCCTCTCATTGCGTTAACCAACCGTCGACGTCCCTCGCCATTCCGCGTATATTGATATCGATGGACGAGAGCTCGAAATCCATGGGCGCTTTATTACGACGAACGATATGTAAGCGGCACTCCAACGCGGAATCCTATTATTATACCGGACAATTATAATAATTATTTACCTTTCCCGTCGTAACAATTAATATCACGAGCTCGCGCGCGCGCGGACACGTGGGCGACCGAGCGTGCGGCCCCCCGCATGCATGCACGCACGCACGCACGCACGCACGCATGCTTACCTTGGTGCGTGTGCACGCTTCGTAAATGCTAATTTTCCGATCGGCGTGTACGTACGCGTACGTAAGCGCACGTCTGTACGTGCGCACCAATATTTACCGAGCGCTAATCACGCGACCTGCAAGACCCGCGAGTGCTCGCCCATTTGTTTAGAGGTAGTTTGGACGTTGTCGACGATTTTAATTAATATTAGCAAGAATAACGGTAATTATCATAATCATCACGGTATATCCGCGCGTACCGATTATTTTGCATTCTACATTACTTTTTAATTCGTTGCGATTGTGAGAAGTCGATCGTTCAGAAACAATAGAGAAAACTCGAGCGAGTATATCGCTTCCTTACTTTAAAATACGACCTAAAAAATTGAAGTTTCTCAGGAAACGAGAACAACGATTTTTCAATGACAGAAAATTGTCGACTATTTAAACGGTCGACTAATTAAATCGGCAAAAAGAATATATTCTTAACATGATCAAATGTCATTTTTGTTATTTTGGTTTTATAAAAAATATTTTATTTTAATTAAAAAAATTACTGTTTTTAGTTGTGGTGATTTTATTTTTAAAATCATTCTTTATGACGAATTTTTCATGAAATGTGTTAAGTTGTAATAAGTTTTACTAGCTCATTTTTTATGATTAATTTTTTACGTTAATATTTATCTAATTCATTTATGTACTAGTAATTAAAAAATTACGATTTTTAATCATATCATTTTTTTAATCGAAAAATTTAATTTATTTAATCTTTGTCTCAATTTCTAAAGATTATTGCTGCGGTAACGTCGTTAATCGCAATTGTTACATTAAGCGTTCAATTGTCTGGGAATATTTTTTTATCCTAAAGTGTGCCCATGTTGAGCTTTAAACCTATTTATGCGCCCGTCGGCTTTGAAGAGGGATGCATCGGATCGCGGGTGTTACAATGGTTGATCATAGGCAGCCTGTTCGTTTATTTGTTTATTATTTGCCAGAATAATTCCGTCGCCGAGCGCGTAATAACATTGTCTGTTGTATTATCAAGGAATTTGCATTTCCGCACGCGGTAAAGAGTAATCAATTGAAGTATTGAGAACTGGAAGCGATCTCAATCACAATCGTTAAATCATTTGGCGGATAGACCATTTACCATTCGCAAGCTGTAACAGAAACCTCCGATTCATTGACAAATTCAGAATTTATTTTTCCTCGCGTGCAATTTTCATGGCATATTCGATGCTCACGGCAGAATAAACTGCAAGGGAGCAAGTATTAATTTCCAGCCCGTTCCCACATCTGACATCACGGATAAAAATTTACGAACCCATTCGAAAAATTGAATTGTATACGGAAAGTACGGTTTTGTTAAAAATTTAGCTGGAACGCAGGTTTGAAAATAATCTCATTGGACTATCAAAATAATTATGTAGGACGTTCAAGATGATTGCCGGAGTATCAAAACTTTTTACGGTATTGTTCGTTACGGCTTGAACATTCTACGTAATTATTTTGATGTGGTCCAGCAAAATTATTTCCATATCTGTATCTATTTAAATTTTGACGATGCCTTAGTCAAAATCCTTCCTTTCGTGTATCTCATCAACGTCATATTAATTCACTTATCACGTAAAAGTGAATCGACGTTACTAAATTCGTTCTCTCTTTAAATATATGTATAACAAATTGTATACATTAACTTGGTAGGATAGTTGAAATTGGTGAGGAAATTGTTCAAGCGCGCGACAGTGAAATTCGGAAGTTTTCCCGCGAATTTCGGGAAAACTATTTGCGAGGAAATCTCGATCCGAGGAAGACCGACCGTCGCCAGTAGCACTCGCAGCAATAATCCACGAAGAAACCGTGGGGGATGATTTACTGAAAAACCGGCGGCGCGTCCCGATGCGTCTCCGAGGGGTACGCGGGGGATAGCGGATACAAGAAGAGATGGGACGAGGGGGGGAGGGGAG
>NW_017305811.1:1164386-1169496 GCF_001594115.1 Trachymyrmex septentrionalis | reverse complement strand
CCCCTCCCCCTCCCCACCACACATTTCTGTCTCTGTCTCCTTCGTTTCTCACCCTGAATCGGATCTTTCGATCTCGTGAAAGTTTGACGAACGAAATTTTGGCTGTGTCCGTCCTCCTTCCGTCTATCCTCTAAAGAATGCACCGTCTTCGCTTGAGTAAACGATCCACAGGAAGGTTATGGCGGTACAGTAATAACACTAATAACGCAGCAGCAGCGTGAACATTTTGCAATTACTATATTATACCAGCGTGACCGTTATCGTATTAATGCTCAGAGGTTTCCTATTCAGATAACATCGATCCAAGTAACGCGTTTATCAACATAAACTAGCTCGCTACGAAATTCAACGAAATTAAATGTCATACGAAACAAATGTACCATTTACTTCTTCCTTCGTTAACTTCCAATAATCTTTTTCGCAGTTGTCCTACTACTTACGTTAAAACTAAGGAACCCGGAACGAATACGAATAATCAATCGTACGTGCTGAAAGTTAATTTTCCGGAACTCGTCTGATTGTTTGTGAGCGAACGCGTAATGCGTGTAGCAACTTAAAGTCGACGGGGATGAAGCGAGGAGTTTAAGACAAAGTCGATCGCCGTGGAAGTCACTGGAGCTTGGCTCGATCGCGAGCCGCGCGCACGGCAATACGTGAAATCCCGTCTACAGTTCCCTCCCCGGTTTGTGGCGTAGGTGGGCCCGATAAGAATCAGGCGAGCGTGAACGGTAACGGGGGGGGGAAAAGGGACATTAGTCGGGCATTATCGCGTCAAGCGACGCACGGTCGAACTGCCGGAAAAAGAATGCAGACACCGTGGCCGTATGCGAGCGCTACCGGCGTTGCGATGTTACTGGCGAACCCCATTGTTGTTGCACGAGTAATATAAACAATTGGCCCTGTCCGTCTCCCAGTTTCCGGCCGTCACTCGGAAGCTCCGACATTTTTATGGATCGCGAGGGCCGCGCTCGGGGTCTCTCCTTCCTTGAGCCTCCTGAATATTAATGCACGAATTCCAGGTCTATGTATTATTTACGTGCGTTCCCGTCGAAACCGCGCGACTACGTTCTTTCAGGATTCGCGATCCCACGCGATATCGCGCGAAAGAAAAATATCTCCCGTGTAATCTCGGGAGTTTTATCAATTTCAATGTGTAGAGTATTACGGACTACGCGATGTGATACATAATAAGAATTTGCATATTTTCTATAATATAACAAGACAAATGTCTCGATGTTGAACTATGGAGAAGATTAGCTTTATATTATTATTGATTATTAGATAGCGATATTATTACAAAAGGAATTAATTACACTTATGAAAAGTATCTATGACGAAGATAGGCTCAGAAATGTATTTTACAGATTTTGATCAGTATTTGCGCGGGGCGTTAAAAAATAATCCTTGTAAAGGGAGAGAGGGGAGTAAAGAAAGAGAGCTGTAGATTCCATCTTTGTGTGATTTTCATAACCTAACGTCACGATTTTCTTGAAAAATACGCAAAAGTGAAACCTACTGCTATCTTCTTTATAGGGATTATTTTTAGTGTCGTAGAATAATCATGCAAAAAAAGGCGGATTAGAATCCGTGAAATGCATTTCTAAGCTTTCCTTTATAAGTTTTAAAGAGCGTGTGAAGTACAGAATGCAAGCGAGTCTTACGGCGATATAGATTGATATAGGAAAGTCTAAAATTTTTTTTTCCTGCGATCTAAAACTTCGTAGTATTAATCATACAATTGTTCAAATTTTTACTTTACACCCAAATGGTTCATTGTTGTTCAAAATTATTATCCGTATGAAATTTATCAGTAATTGAAAAGTACTGTCATGTAATCTTTCTCTCTCTCTCTCTCTCTCTCTCTCTCTCTCTCTCTCTCTCTCTCTTTCTCTAAAACATGTTAAGAAGATAAGTGAAAATGTACCTATGAAACTTGGAATGAAGAAATTTTTTTCGCAATAATTTGCAATTAAAATTATAGGCTTTTATTACCCATTTTCATATAAGATGTTTAACTTCTTTTTTTAATTTATACTATTTTCTTGCTGTTAATAACAAATATTTTAATAATTACAAATGTTATTTCTCACTTATTCAGTTATTGAGAAATTTATTTTATATTCTCATGATTGCATGTTAAAAATGCATCGTCCAAAACTGGTGCCACAGATGTGATAAAAATTGCAAAGTGTAACAATGAACATTCGTCTAAAAAAAAAACCATGGCGTATGTTTAAGGAGTTATGAGCGATCGATTGGACCATGCTAGCTAAAAATACATACAGTTTAAACGATTTTAAGCACATTCGAAGGAATGATTTATAGATGGGACCAGGTCGGTGTTAAGGCGTTTTCGTTACGGGAAAAGCATTCCCGGGCGCGTGTCGTGGCAAACGTTGAATCGATATCGCGACAGTATTAAATTAATAAACGGAGATCTCGACGTTAGAAATGACACCTAATCAACGTCGTCGCGAAGGCACATTAAATATCTTATTCGGCATTAAAGCGAGGCCTATTATTATGACGCCATTTGGTGTCTTCATTTCGGTCTCGCTATTAATCGTGCGTTGTGTTAACACAGCCGCGGTTTTACCAGCGGCGTAAACGAAGCCGCATCTCTTTTTATTGCGGGAAAAAAATTCACCGGCTGATTACCGTAACCGCTATAGAGTTATAGAAATATTACGATCGCGAGGAGCGATTAACGTACCTTACAACGCTGCATCGTGAATCTTAATATCGTAAATTATTGCTACAAAAACTTTATTAGATTCTTAAATTTTTATTACCAATTAAATGTAATGAAATTAAATTGGATATATATCTTATTCTTTCCTTGGTTAATTTCTTAAACTGGAATGTAACACGATTTTAATTCGATTTTTACTTGCAAGGATATATCTCGCGGTTAAAAATTTGTGAAACAGTTAAGGGTCAATAAAACTTTTATCAAGGAACAGCTCTTGACTCTCTTCGTAGGAAAAAGAAAATCTGTAATCTAATTCTAGAATGTTATCTCTATTGAATGATACGGTATTGGTATCGACACGTAAATTTCACGTACAAAGAAATAAGCCATTTTTAATCAATATAACATAAGTTTTTCATGCAATTCACGCTTTTAGTGACAAAATATTTATATTTTATAAACACAGGTACTATTATTATTAACTTGATAGGAAAGAAAGAATAAGCTGTCAAATTCAATCTAAATTTTATAATTACCTGAATGTAAATATTTTTATTTTTATAATGTCACGTAACAAATAATCAAAATAGCGTGTTTTAAATTTTCAATCAATTAATTTTTGCACATCGTGATATTCACACAAGTCTATGACAAAACTGCTTAAAAATTGAAATCACTTGTCAAGCTTTCTGTAAAACCGCAGAGGAGATTCCAAACCGATAACGGGCAGAATTTTTAAAAGCTTGTTTCCGCTTATTCTAGCTTTTAGCTAGACAAATTAGACCTCTTGATGAATACTGAAAGCCTAACGCTGGATGACTTCGTTCACTCGTACGTAAAATTTATGTATCGATAGCATTGTAGGGATAAAGAAAAGATGCGATGCGTCAGAAGAGCAAGTCGCTCTGTTCATTGCTAAAACGGCATCTCGCTGTAAATTAACTTTGTTTGCGAACTCATCGCGGAAGTGGCCTGCGATGTTCTCGAATCCCCTATTGTAGGTCTACCTATTGTTGGGAGTTTCTTTTTTTTCTTCGTGGGACGTAATCGCGATTGGCCGAATGGACGAATACACGCAGCGAGCACGCGCAGATATATGCTTCTCGCGTATCCCTACGTGCGTTCGCGCTCGGCCGTTAATACACCAACAAGCATAATACAGCAACAACCATAAAGCCTATCCATCTAACGCGGGCTGGACTTTTTCCTCGGCGTGAAAGGAGCGTTATTAATTTCTTGGTGCGCGCGGCGCATGTTAATGGAAACGCATGTTTCTCGGTAATTAATTCCCGCTCCTCCTCGGGCGGCCGGCGGAACCTATTCGAGGACACGTTCCTCGCCGCGCACCGCATGGGGAACATCTCTCCCGGATCATCGTAGATCAAAACTCTCTGGCATCGATCCACGGCCGTGCGCGCGTCGCCGAAGGCTCTTCAGCCTCTGTTAGCCTAAAATACAGAACGCTCTCTCTGGTATACGCTCCACCGGACACGCCGTGTAATCCATCGCGTGGATACTCGGGCTCGTCTACCGGATGCGCCCGGCGATTTCGCGTCCGATTCTCCAGCTGCACGAGAAGCGTTGAGAATGATAATCTAAGCCACACTTGTAACAACATGTCACAATACAGAGTTAACGTGAGTTAGTATACTCGGCTGTATTATGTTAAGAGATTACCTCGACGTAATGGTAACGCAACGGCACATTGATGCCATTAGTTGGTTAATTTGCTCAATTAAAGTAAAGTAACGTAACTTAAATTAACATAAAGTTCGTCGATTCGCTATATGCTGTTAGAATTAGTTTCAACTATTTACTCGAATTATGTCGTTCAGTGTTCCAAATGCAATCTTCACTCCCTGCGATAAGAACTTTGTATATATAATCTGTTTATAAAATTCAAAAGACTTCCTTCAAACGAAATATCTGATATACTTAATTTAGAGGAAAACTTTACAACTCTCTGCTTATCTTGAATAATAACCAAATTTCTTTTCCCCTTCTTTTTCTTCATCCAGAGTGAAATTAATTAATTACAAGTCTAACGGGGCTTTACATATAGGTAAAATTCCGTACGATCTGAAGAATGATAGTTGACCACGGACGTACTTTTATTCACACAAAAGTATATTTGAACTTTTAAATTAATTTCATGCGGAACTGGAACTCACTCGGAGAGCTCGCGGGAGGCGAATTTTTTTCCGGCGCGGATTTTTTTCCAGATGACGCGCGCGCGGTATTTCGCGATTAATTACCTGCCGATCTATCGAGACAAGTCCGAAGCAAGCTTCGCCCCGCGATCCTGGGGCTGCGTCTCTTTTCTCATCGTGTATCTCCGTCTCCCTGCCGTTCTCTCACGCGCCCTCCGTCTCGCTCATCCTCCGCCACTCTCACGTTATCTCTCCCTCTTTCTCCTTC
>NW_017305811.1:1163763-1164365 GCF_001594115.1 Trachymyrmex septentrionalis | reverse complement strand
TCTCTCTCTCTCTCTCTCTCTCTCTCTCTCTCCCCTTCGTCTATGAGTCAATCACTGGGTATACACGAAACTCGCGCACATCGCCGTGGAACAGGCCGCAGCATACATTAATCACTGATGCTAATGGTATCATAGCCAGCATAGCTGGCTCGTTCTCTCTCTCTCTCTCTCTCTCTCTCTCTCGGTCTCTCGCTTTCTCATGCGCGCGCGCGCGCGAGCTCGTTGTTCGTACGAGACAGCTACCATCGAGTATAAAACGTACATGCACAGACACGCACACGCGCGCGCGCGCGTAACACTCTTGTCCGCACACATGCTCGTTGGACGCCTATCTTGATCCTTGATTCGCTCGCGCACACGCAGTCACGTAGCGCAGCTCGGGGGATCCAATGGATGAACAGTTAGAATGCAGTAATGCGCGAGGAAATGTATTCCACTTATTCCGCGCCGTGTGTAAGTCTCGCTATCGCGAGCAAGAAACGAATGGCCGACATCGAGGGCACGCCGTGGAAAAATTTTCGGTCTCCAACAATGCGGGGGTGTTACGTCAAGACACGCGCGCGGCGCGGCCGACGAATTTCACGGCGAGGATTTCTGGAGGG
>NW_017305811.1:1161587-1163663 GCF_001594115.1 Trachymyrmex septentrionalis | reverse complement strand
CGCAAAATTTAAAGCGAGGGAAAATTTTAATTATGGAACCATTTAACGTCGGGAATTATTCGTGGTCTTCATGAATGAAGCTTCGGCGATGCAAATAGACGGGGAAAATCTTATTCATTAATTAATTTTAAATGGACATTATTTTAATGAGATCCTAAGTTGAAAGTTGACGTACCCATAAATGCATTTCATTTGAAATTTTAGAAGTGGAATGACTTAAAGTTTAACTCCCCGATACTCTTTTAAGATTGTCGCGTCTATAATCTAGTCTGACCGCGGGCTTTCTCATGCATATACCATCGGCAGAGGACAACCCGGCAACTTCGTTTAAGAAAAAACTCGCGTATTTAATATTGATGGTCCCTCTCCCCCCCCCCTCCCCCCTCCGTTGTCGAGGGATTAATTTCCACAATGCGGATAGTTGAACTTTTCATCTTACACCGTACCTACCAATCGATTAATATCGCCGCCGTATACGAATAATACGAAGATTCGATTAACATGCTAAATTATATTACTTGCCGCATTTGGGTAAGATGAAAATGGAATCAGCACATGAGAGAGGGTTAAGAGCTTGGCGAGGGGTTGAAAAATAGGGGAAATATAATTACGAGTGATGCGATTCGGCTCTCGTGCGAGCGAGGTAGGGTAGGCTATTGCCGAGCAGCAGCAGCAGATACGCGATTATTAAACGATCGGAATGTAACGAAACGCGTCGGCCGCGAGGTCTTCGAGTATGGATCAACGATTCGCCATGCATCATCCCTCCCTCACCCTTACCTCGCACGCTTTTCTCGCGTATCGGTTCTAATTACATAAAAATACACCGTCTCCCTCACTCTCCCGCTTTCTCCGTCTCTTTCTTTCACCGACGAGGCGAACCCGCTCCGAGTATGCGAACGGGGTCGTCCGAGTAAGAACACGACACGCGTAGTCGCGCGCGCGGCCTCGCGTTCTCGCCGACGGGAAGGAAATAAAGGAGGAAATAAAAAATCGCATACACACGGGGGAGAGAAGATACCGTGCGGTGCGGGTGGTTGAGGGAACCGGAAGAGAGAAAGAGAGAGAGAGAGAGAGAGAGAGAAAGACAGAGGGCATCGGCGAGGAGAACGGATGGGAGAAAGTCAGAAGGGCGCGGAGAATGGCTGATCTCTCTCTCTTTCTCTCTCTCTCTCTCTCTCTCTCTCTCTCACCCTCTCTCTTCATCTCACTCTCTCGAGGGGTGGAACGTTACTCGTTTCGAGGAGGCGGTAGGTTGGACGAGGCGGTAGTGGTCGCGGAGGAGGAGAACGTGGAGGAGGTGGAGGAGGACGGGGTTCGTCCTATCAATCACGGTATTATTATCGAGTCCGTGATTAGCAAGGCATGCTAACGATATCTCTGGCCGGAGGCAGAGGGCAACGCTAGGCCGTTGCGCTCTTGTGTACGCACGCGTATGCACGTATGCATCGTTCGGTACGAGCCGTACCGTCGTCGTATGAGTACGTAAGTGTGTATGCGCGTTCGCGAGTGTCTGGATTTGCGTATGTCTGCGTGTATGAAATCGTCTATATGCAAGAGAGTATGGCTCTGTATGTGTGTGTGTGTGTGTGTGTGCACGCGCGAGCGCAGATCGGCGTTGCCCGCAATGCAACTGGAGTGGCCGCGATGCGATTCCGGAGTAGTACGCGGAGTGTACCGTGTGTACTGTGCCGTGATGGTAGCGCGGTATGGTAGGTAGCTCTGGGTGGTGGTGGTGATTTCAACGACGACGATGTAGAGGAGGTTGACGCGCGCGCACGCGGAGGGAACGAGAGAGGAGATGAACGGAGCAGGGGGGGAGGGGAACACAGGTCGCGCCGTGTAGCACGGGGGAGAAGGCAAATGGAGAGAACCAGCAGGAGGAGATGGAGTAGGTGGAGGTGGAGGAGGTAGCCGGTGTTGCTAGCTGCTTGCCTGCCTACTGCTGGTGCTGGTGCTGCTGCTGCTGCTGCTGCTGCCGCTGCCAGCAGTAGCCACCGCTGGCTGTTTCGCCATCCGAGAAACGAGATGGTTGTAGGCACGTAGATACGTAGTATACTGGGTAGGTAGGTATGT
>NW_017305811.1:1150975-1161487 GCF_001594115.1 Trachymyrmex septentrionalis | reverse complement strand
CCCCCCCCCCCCCGCCCTTGGTTGTTCTCTCTACGCGCATTGATTCGAGGGACCGACCCTTATCGTTGTTGTATCCGCAGCGAGGTCCGATCGACCAACAACTCCTCGGCTGTCGATTCACGAAATCGCGGCCGGGCTGATTTAATGCGCGAGAAACGATCCCCGGCCGAGTGTCGGAGAATTGGAATCCGGTCTGCAGGACGTACCCTCCGAGTGTTATGCATCTTTCGTGTTACGCGCTTTCAGAGTTCCAATCTTCTACGTTCCCTTCTTCATATCTTTTGACCTCGGTCTGTCCTGTCTCAACTGTCTGAAACAATGTCGCGATGTTGGTTAGCGCTAACTCCATCTGCAACTCAATCTCTCTACATCACAAAATTATTTTAATTAACGTAAATTATTGTTGTTTGAATTAAGAACAAACCCCAATTTAAAGGCTTACTGTAACAATGGGTTAACCTACATTTCGTAAAAAGTAGATAAGTCGACCCGCTATTTCTCGTTACTTCAACCTTAGAATTAATTTTCTCGACTTTTACAAAATGTCGAGTTAACCCATTGTTTCAGCTGGTGTTATCCTTTAATTTATTTTATTCGAAGACGTTGTGATTTTTAAAGGGGGAAACGAGGAATCTTTTTAATCCGATATCAGTTGGCGGAACGACGCTTGATTGAGTTGTCAAATTTTGTGTTCGGTCCTTGCGCAATTTCGAAAAAGACAGCGAATCACAAGTCCATCTCAGTTACTCCTGACCGTCACGTATAATTATGCTCGAGTAATAATTTTGGGAGGTGGAGGGGGGGGGGCGGAGGGAATAGGAAGTTTTCGGAAGAATCCGCGGCAAAATGGAGGACCGGATCAGTGCTGGGCGATGCCCAATACTCGTTCGTTCCGGGGGGGACGAGTAGTCCCTCGGTCCTATCTCTGGCGTGCGGCCGATATTCGGGTTATACGGATCGCTCGCAATGCGATTCGCGGCTAAACGCGTTACGGGGAACGTAATTTAGTCCCGGTCGCATACCCCGTATCGCGCGCGCTCCCGTACCCTCGGTCCGCGCTCGCGTGTGTCTCCCCACACGTTGGTGTGTCGCACGTACGTACGCGCGCGTGTGCACGTGCACGCGTGCCCCGCGTGCCACCCCGTCCCGCGGATACTCGCGTCAGCTCGCGTCCGCCGCGCGTGTTTCCACGTACGTTCCTCTTCCTCTCCCACTCTCGTCCTACCCGAATCCCTTCTATCCCCCACCCCACCCCCCCTCCTCCCGCCCCCTCCGGTTTCTCTTCCGTCCTCTTTCCGCGCGTAATAGATTGCCACCGCTCCCTCTTTCTCTATCTCGTTGCGCGTACGTGTGCGACTGTACGTGTGTGTCTCTCTGCCTCTATCTCCTTCCATTCGCGTGCGCTCGTAACGCACGGTCACCGACGAATTCGCGCGGGGTTCGCGCGAGGGACGGTGGCGGTTGGCACGAAGGGGTGGATTGCACGGGCGGCGAGTAATGATATTTCGCGCCCATTATGAAATATTCGAAATGATTTGCCGGGATTGTGCATTTTGATTTGACGTTCATCCGCGTAACCTAGAGCTGCTCGTGCGCGCGCGATCGCGCATACGTGCGTGCCTGTATACGCGACACAGGGGCGAGGGGGAGGGGGGGGGAGAGGGGGTGCGTATCCGAGGGGGTAGCGATCTCCAACGTAGCTTCAATCGGCTGACGCGATCGTTCGTGAACGATCGACACTTTTCGACGAGAAGAGAATTATTTGATCCCTTCGTCGCGACTTTTTGGTATCGTAAATACATCTTGTATATCCTTTATGTGAACATCGTTACAAATTAAGAGACATTCGTGTATATTTTTTCAAATCAAATCTATTTTTAAGCAGTTATCTCGAATAAATTACGGAATCTACGAATGAAGAAGATAATAGCAAAGTTTTAGATATTCGAGATGTGCTATAACTGTAAGTTCTTATTATCTCAGTTATTATCTCGGGGTTGCTACAATTTTTTGGTCTACATTTTTTAAATAGGATGAATATTTAATTATATGTATATTTGCTAAATTATTTTGCGTTTGTTGACGACTGTATAACGAATGTAATTATCATTCTATCTATTTACTGGGAAAAAAACATCAATGCAAACTTACGTCTAATATTTTGGCATACATTTTTTAAAAAGCATATAAATTCTGCAAATTTTAAATAAAAATCTTTTTCCGCTACCAGCGGATGATCCTTAAATACTATTCTGTCATTTAAAAATTTCTCGAAAGCTTACGCACTAACGATAAGCGCTAGCTATATACATTTTCAAATATGTATTTCGGTCCTACATTTATTAAGTCCCGAATAAGCAAAGTTATTGATATTTCTAACCCCTCACGTTTCTAATTACATTAGTTATATTAGTTATAGTAATATTAGTTATATTAGCGACAAACAGACGCATTCATTTCAAACCGCTCTCTGGCATTACGCCGCGTATTAATGATATATTTAATAGCTAATGATAGCGCGATGTATATTTAATAATGTAATAAACACCACGTACAATCGCGATATGATTATATTGTAACGCCCAAGTCGTAACCATAATTTAAACCGTAATTCCGACCGGAAGCAGCACTCGCTCGTTGCCGCTCTCGGAAGCGTTGAACCCGCTAGTCGCGTCCTCGCTCTCGATTGAGCCGTTAAAAGAATGATTGCTTTCCTTATGAAAAACAACTCTGTTTCATATTTCTTGTATTATAGGAACATTGCTAACTTTCTAGCGGCGGTATCGTCTTTTCATTAAAAAAAAACTTAATTTTTTATACTGATTTTACGCAAAAATATCTTGTGAAGAATTTCGATACATAGTGACATATAATTTTTTTTTTTTTTGAAAGAAAGGGATTATATTTTTCGCGCACTATATTTTATATAATGCTCAACACAGGTTTTCATCTTTAGTTCTTAAATGTAACTAATTTGCACAGATCCCGAATTCATGTCGAATGTAATTTTAAATGAACGTTGCAAATGTATAACACTCGCTAGAAAGTTAACTCTTCATTACTTGCATTTAACCTCACCTTCTAAATGCTGCAGTATAAGAACGTTATTTATATACATTAATATATATTTAGAGCAAATTATTTTAAAATTTTAAAAATTTTACATTTACCTTTATCTACAGAATTATAGAATGTTATCAATTTTTATTTAAATGTAAATCATTAAAGAGAACAATGAAAATTAAGATATAATGTTAGAGTGTCAAAAATAGTCCACACACGTACGAATAATTTTACGTAAAAAAAGAAAAACCACACGAGTAATGTAGAATTAAATAAAATTATCAGAAACACTGTGAAATTATTCCACCTATGTTTGTCAGCATATATCAAAGTTACGTCACGCAAGATATAAATTCAATCTTCATTACGTTCTCTGTATTTTTCTTTTCTAGTTCACAATCTTTCTATGCTGTTTCCGTTATGGATGATGCAGCGAGTATCGAAACAATATCTAGATTCTTATATTTAGATAGACTTAACACACGGTGACGGTAGAAGAAATATTGTACATAAGCAATGACGTACGACCGTGAAATCGTGCTTTCCAAATGAGTCTCTTATTACGAATTTCTCCGACGTCTTTATTTGCCGCGGAGTACACGCCAATGGCTCAGCAAATTCATGCTATTTGTCGGAGAAATTCTCTCCGTTCCATTTTCTGCGGTTTAACATGTAAACCACTGCACTTTGTTTACTTTCCAAGAGCGAACACGTCAGTCCCGTCTTTCTGTCCCATCAGTATAAGAATAAGGAAGGATAAGAATGAGAAGGAGGAAGGACACTTCGTTATTCAGCCCGTTTGATTATATAATATTAACTAGCTGCGCTGTAATACTTATAATCAGATAACCGTAATCGTGTCTTCGTCTCCGATTTTAGCTACAATAAATTGATTATATTCAAATCTGTCTTGCATTCTCCATATTCTTTCTTCCCTGACGTCACTCACACAGGATAAGTGAAAGAATAAGGAAGAATTAGCTATGTTACTCAGGCCGTCCAAAAATGTAAAATAAGAAAATTATAATTAGTGGAAATCTACGAAATATGTAATATTAGATAATTATAACAACGGATGTTCGAAACTTTCTCAGCTCGAAAATCGATCGTATTTAGTTAGTAAAGGGGAGGGGGTGGGGTTAAAATTGAAACAAACGCTTAACTCTCGATACACGTTGACATTAGCGAGAGGATTAAAATAATTCTCGCCTGATCCACGACACGTTGTTAACGTCGGCGGATAGAGAGGAATAAGATAGCGAATGGCCAACTAATTTTCGGTTTGTCAGAATTTACAAGCCAAGGGCGGCGGGACGAGGGAAGCGTAAAGCGGCGCGGCGGGCGTTATAGAGAGGGGTGGAGGTGGACGGAGGTGGGGGTGGTTGGTTTAAATTCTCTTCCGTCACCGCAAACATGCATATAACGCAGCCGGACGGTGCGTGTAAACGTGTAAACGTCGGACGGTGCCAACCGCTAAATACAAAAATCCCCAACCACCTGTGAAGCCGGCCAACGCCGTCGATGTGCGTGGGGCCGCGTGTACGCGCGTTTGTACGTGTGCACACGTTTTCGAGTTAATTACAGCATAATTGCGGTCGACATTTTGTTGTTCGTCGCAGTCGTCGACCGCCAGCCCGCGCCGAAACCGGATCGCTTTCGACCCTTTTCGCGCCGCGAATTCTTGCGATGTCGCGCGAGCTTTTCCTCGCGCTGACCTCCGATTCGCGTCGCTGTCGCGGTCGCGACTGTTATTTTTGCGGCTCGAATCTATGATTCTGCCTCGGTTGATTTGCACAACTTACAGCTGCATACACGGTTGGAACAAAAATTTTACCCACGTCATGCCCTAAACGGTCCACTCTTATGTTAATTTAACGCAAAATAAATATGTTAGAAAGTAACACAAATATTACGTCAAAATTTAATAGAGAACACTTCTTCGTTAAAATTGATATTTATAACAGATTGACATTTTATTTATTTATCTTAGAAATATATATGTACGTCTTAAAAAATATTATTATTATTTTTGTATTATTTCTTCACTCGCTTATAAATGCGTCATTTTACACTAAGAAATGTTGAATGTCAATTTAACACGAAATATTCAAATAACACAATCACATTATGTTAAGTTAGCACTCAAAGATATTAAAAAATCTGCATAAAAATTTTAATAAGGATTTGAATGGATCTTTCTTAACTTCTATAAACACAAAATGTTTTTTACTGTGCAACTACTTTATTACTAAAATATTCGAAGACCATTTAAAAAAATGCAAGGAAATATCCCCCTTTTAATTTTTCCTTTAATTGATTTACGTTAAAAAAATCTGTTGTTGAAAGTTAGTGCGTACACATAGCGTTCCTTTTAATACTTTCTTAGAACTTTGAAAGTGACATAACTGAAAAGAAATGAAAAGGAGAAAAACTACTTTTCAACTTGACAGAAAATTTTTGACTAATCAAATAATATTGGAAAAAAAGAATATATTCTTATAATATGACCAATTTGTCATTTTTGTCATTTTCGTTTCATAAGCCTTAAAAAATCTTTTCAACTTGATAATTTTAACGATTTTTTTTTAAACTACTCTTTTAGTGTTGTGATAATTTTTTATAAAATTAAGTTTGTTTACTTTTGATGATTAATAAGATAATGTTTATTTAACTTATTCATAATAATAACTGAAAAATTCTATTCTTTTTAGTTGTTTCATTTTTTAAATAAGAGAGAGCGATATAATTTAATGCGATAATCGGAAGGACTTCCGTATTCCAGTATATTCATCTGTAAAATTTCTTAATCGTTTCGTGAAATATGCGTTCATTACATAACTCGTTCTCTCTTTTCCGAAGTCGCGCATTGTGCTTAATGAATTCGAAGGGCGCGATTCGAGGGAGGCATTCGTCGGCCTCGGAAAATAATAGTTCTTGTTCGACGAAGCACTCGATGGCACTCACATCGTGCAAGGCGCAACTTCGAATTGAGACAAAAACGCAATCGCAGAAAGGAGCAACGCGGCGAGTAAAGGGCGGCGTGAGGGAGGATGGAAAAGACAGAGGGACGGAAGCGCGGAGATGTGGACGGGGCACAAAAGCGCGAGATATTCAACCCTATCGGAGCGTATATATAGTCTGGTGGGGCGGCCCCCTCCCAACCCCCATAAATTGATGCCAATGTACCTACGCGGCCCCGGCGCGTTATACGTCTGAATATTACGCACACTCGGCCCCCCTTCCCCCTTCTCCTTCTCCACCTCCTCTACCTCCTCCTCCTCTACCTCCTCCTCCTCCTCCTCCTCCTCCTCCACCCTCAGTCGGCAGGGGGGTAGCAGCAGGAAGGGAGGCAATGCGAGGGGTAGCGGCAGGAGGGTAGGCAGAGAGGCGGCCGCGTACCTACACGAGCCGCACCACCACGCCTCGGTTATGCCGTATAGAACACAATTAAGTAAATGAGCACGGGTTGCGCCCGCTATAGATACCCTCTATTATGTGTATTGATCTCTAGCGCGGACTCCAGTTACACGTAATACGTGTTTTGTCGTTTGTGCGTTCGTACGTGGCGGCCGAGCGTATGCATGCGAGCGCGTGCAAGTGCACGGAATAGATATGGCGACTAGGGGGAGAGCCAAAGAGAGGGTGGTACAGAAACGGTGAGAGAGAAATAGGGAGAGCGAGAGAGAGGCTGAAAATATGAGAGATAGAGGCAGGGAGAGAGAGAGAGAGAGAGAGAGAGAGAGAGAAATAGGAACAGGTGCCTGGATGCGAAAGCTCTGTCCCGATGATATTCCTGAATCGAAGCCTGGTTAATGAAAAGTCTACGAGGTAAGACGAGCCTGACGAGCTGCGCGAAACGAAGGAGCTTCTGTCGGTTTAATAATTGTTATCATTTAGCCAGAAAAAGTCGAACGGGAAAACCGAGAGAATTTTTTAAAGCGCATCCCGAATTGATGATTCGATTGGAATTGAGCATCATAAGGCAATGCGGACGTTCCAGAGTTCGCATTACTTTATGATGCAAATGTTGAATGAAGAGTGAATCGATTGTATTCGAAAAAAATATTTGTCTTGTATGTATGCGTCTGTGAGACGGAGATATTACCAAAGATGAATATTTCTACAAAGTTGTGGGAAAGCGGAAAAATAGATGTTTTTAATTTAAACATATATGGGTCTTAGAGAGTGACTGGGAATAATTTAAAAAATAGTATTTTTTGAAAAAAGTTTGAACATGTATGTATTTACATCTAACAAGATTTAAACAAAAATTTGATCAATAATTTTGTATTTCTACTTCTCATACAGTCTTATATTACAGATTAAAAATATATAATTAAATTTGAAAAATTCTTAAAGAAAATAAAAAATTGATAACAAAAATCTTTAGTAGATGGACTTATGTTCCTTTAATATTATAAAAAAATATATGTTTCTGTTACGAACTTAACGAGTAAAGAAGCATCAAATATGATCAAGGCTGAATCTAACGCCTATAAATATTTCTATATAAATTTTTTAAGTACATCTTTCAATTACAATCTTTCAAACCGCGCACTGACTATTGTTGGACTTCAAATGCAATTATAAACTGAAGTTGAAATAGTAATATCACAAATCAAATTAATTGTAATTTCATAATGACGCTAGTAAGCGCTAAAACGCCGCAAAGGATATATTTTATTTGGCTCTACAAATAATTGGGCTTTTTTTTTAAATAATTTCTTCAATTGACTGCTGATATTATACCGATATTATATATTTGATGGAAGATAAAATTTAACTCTCGACGAGAATAAAGAGTTACTAAGTTCTCTCCAAATCGCATTATATCTCACAGTTACCAACAACATTCGTCCAAGTTAATTGACTAATTAGAGATATTCTTTCCAGTAATAGTACAATATGATTTTTATGCATTACGTATCATTTTGAACGTGTGCATGCGATACGAACGAAGCTTCCTTTATCGTCTTTCAGGCTATAGCGATACTCCTTGTCATTCGATGCTCTTGAGAAGGCGTCCCTTTCGCGTGCGTTAACCCCTAGATCGGCGCACTGGCGCGAGCGCATCTGAAAACGTACACGCATCTCTGACGAGCACATTGGACAAACGCATTGACTCATGTGTATAAAAATTTGAAGAGAGATCAGTAAAAAAAAAAAGAAGAAGAAATATGGGTGTGTTCCTGCTACAATTAAAAACTCCCGCACTCTTTTTCCCGGCCTGAACTCGGCGAATTCCTAGAATTCACCGTGAATCGGCAGCAGTTTCGCGCTATATGTTTCCCAGTTTTAACAACGGGGTATTATTTCCCGCGCCCGTGCGCGTTGCAATCTTCGCTCCAAGTTCTTCCTCATGATATTTAATCAGGCGGACGCCGCAGCGCGCGATCTCTGCCTTCTGCCGCTCCCTTTCTCCGTCTCCACTCTTGTTTCCTTTTCTTCCCTCCCCCCCCCTTTTTTTTCTTCCCTTTTCGAGGGAAGAGCTTCTTCCTGAGCGGTCGCTCCGCAAAAATTTTCCCCCGAGCGCGAATAATAAATTCCGTTTTACGAGGCGCTCTTAATTCAAGTGGAAATCGTTGTAGTTACGTGTTATCGCTGTCTTTGTCCTCCTCCTCCTCCTCCTCCTCCTCCTCCTCTTCCATCACGTCCTCCCGCGACCGCGACTTATTCTCTCGTTCTTTCTTCAACTATAGCAAGTAGGTTGCTACGACTTATGTGTATTTACTGCGGCCCGCCAGCAGGAAACGGAAAGATAGTTATCTGATGGCGAGAGAGACGGGGAGAGATAGAGAGAAAGAAAGAATGAGAGGGTGGGAAGGCGGACGAGGGGCGGAGAGAGAACGCGTAGAGAGGTGGCCAGGTAGACGCCATAGTTCTTTATTTTCCCGCGGCTGATTATAATATTACGCAAGCCGGCGGTATACGTTCGCGTAATGCGGATGCAAATGCGACAGAGACGAGTTATACCGAGTAGACTCGGCGAAATCTTCGGCCCGGAGCCGTATTTTATACGTATTTCATACGCTGCGCTCGCGCGGCTGTGGCTCTACCCGTGTTATGGATATTCGTATACACGCACATGCGTGTGCATATACCGGCGTGCATTATTGAGTGCATGTAGCGTGTCATCATAAAAGAACAAAAAATAACGTCGATTTTACGAAGACACCGTAACACGTCCGGATACTTGCGAATTTTGATTTTTTCTTTTTTTTTTTTTTGTAATTGATTTCAACAAATAACTGCATTATGGAAACGTCTGCTTTGTGGCGAGTGCAGTAGGAAGCTATTATTAAAATATCGCTACATTTAAAGAGATACAACAGAGTTTAACTACAGTAGTGATTTTGTCGAAATCGTATGAGAGAAAAAATTGTATGTACACTTTCTGTATGTACTTAAATTACGTTATCTCACTCTGTATCTTAATTTAGATTATAAAGTGGGACAATGTAAGTTAGAGATAGTATATATATATATATATATCTCTCTCTCTTTTAGATCTTATATATACATATCTACATAATATAGTCACAGATTTGGGAACGTTATTTTATAAAAGTAGGCAACTATTACAGTTACAGTTTTTTTTCTCAGAAAGTAACTAATTATCGTTACAAATTGCCAATTTTGAAAAGTAATTCATTATAATTATAATTATTGTAGATATTATCAAATTATAAAGAACAAATTTATAAAAATTAAGCAACTATTATAGCACCTCTTTCTTGCCTAATTATTGCTTTTATGCATTGTGTATATTTGAAGGGTATTACATATATTATATGTAATACCTAATCATTTTATATTAATTCTTATTGTAAATAATTTTCATATTATAAATTATGTACTACACATTGGTGGAGCACCGCGTTTTAATGCGACCTAGGCACGCCAAGTTTTTTTTTCGGTATAATCCAGTTGATTACTTCAGTCACTTAGTCCGTCTTATGTGTCTTAGAATTAATAGGTTTTTTACAATAAGCTTTTTTTGAAGTTTTTTAGTAATGACTTGGTTAATAATTGTATACAATAAGTTCCTTTAACTCCTGCGTGGAGCCTCTAATGAGATTTCGGTAACAATGGATTTTTTCCGTAATTAGATTGTTAACCTAATGTTCAATTCCCAGCCTGGAGGATCCATATATATGGTACATCCACTGATATATAAGACCAACAGTTTAACGCCGGATCCGAAAGATGCTAGTCAAAGGCTTAATCATCAGGTGGAATCATTTTTGGCCTTTTAAATGCGAAAAAAATCGCTCTGGTTAATAATTAGATTGATCAGTTAAATAATTTTTGTATAATATATCGATCATTTTAAAAAAATTAACATTTTTTTATTTTAAGAAGGATGTAATATTCGATACTTTTTTGCTTGGCGTATATATTTTTTCAAGAGATTACACACACACACACACACACACACACACACACACA
>NW_017305811.1:1147127-1150948 GCF_001594115.1 Trachymyrmex septentrionalis | reverse complement strand
ACACACACACACACACACACACACACACACACACATATGCAGAGCGATAGTACCTACACCACCTTTTTCTCTCGTAGGATTATTTTAACAAAATCGCTCGTTGACAGAATTTTTTGCCGCATTGATAGAAAAGCGACACAAATAAAAAATCGGAACCGCAGTGTTCAAATTTTGAAAATTCATAACATTACAACATAGTTTTAAAGAATATATATATATGTATATATATATATATAATTGAAAGGAAAGTAAAAAATTATGCACATTTACTATTCTAATTAAAACTAATTGTTCCAACTGAAAATAAAAATACTCGACTAAAAAGTTGCTAATTTTGAGATGTGTCACATTTTCATCAACGCAACATGTTCCAGTCTAGCGAGAGACGCTTGTATGAAACGATCTTTAATCTGACGAATAAACACACTATTCTTACTTGCATTACTTACGATCGACGCGACAGTGCAATCGTCGCGCACTGCTTATTCCTGGCGCATATGCGTCGAGCATGGATGCAGACGTACGCATACACATGCATATCAATGCACGCACACACGATCGTGCGCAAGATGCCTTTATATAACGTGTGCGCGGCAAAGACACACGAACACGAGAGAGCTCCTCCGCTCGCGCTGTGTTTCGCGCATAACGACATATTATTTATATAAGCGACGTTGTCTCGACAAATCGTTCTACTCTCGCAAATTACCCGGTATATAGACGAGCGCAAGTAATAGCTATCCAGTGCAGGAATGGGACTCGCGGCAAAATTTCGCGTGGTATTTTCAGTAAATTCATATGGGTTTCGACACAACTTAGTATCCGCTGAATTGTAGAGACTCGGGAAACAGCAGAAATATTCTCGTGCGAGAGGAATAAATGTCAAGAATTACAGGACGTTAGAAATTTTTCGTACTTGGGAAGTGGTGGAAAATAAAATCGGTGTCATCGATTTAAAATTCCCACGACAGACTTAACAGACCTTAAAATACGTGCACCTGCATTATTGCTCATGTTCGGACACTCGCATAAATTTTATGCGAATGGATAAGCAAAAAATTAAAACATTATAAATATAAAGTAGCAATTGTATTATTCTTTTTTGGAAAGGGAAAAATTCTCTTTTCAAAAAATTTTCACCATTTTCCGCCTCCTCGGTATTCAATTCGCTTAATCGTTGACAGATCGCCGGATTTGCCGTTTCAGAAAACTATCTTGCGGACCGGAAACAAAATATACGAAATTTATTCGCGGTTCACGTATAATAGACGACTAAAGGGAGGGCGTGAAAATATTCCGATTACATTGCTAAACTCTTTAAGCCAGATAAAAAAATAAATAAATACAAAACTCGGCGCAACGGTGCGAAAGAGAGACGGATAGGTAGATAGATAGGTAGATAGGGCGGATGGCGGTTTATTATGTTCCGGATGGGAACCCACGAGAACAATATACTCGCAATATACACGTAAGTGGTATAAAATGACGGGCCGGAAAATTCGAAAACAACAGGAATGCAAATATAGAAAGACACCGAATCCAATTTGGCAACGATGCAATTAAGATGCGGAAAACAAATGAACGCAAGTAACGGTCGTGCATAAAAGAGGAGGGGAGGAGGTAAATTTTATTACAAACGCAACGAGGGGGAGGAAATGCAGCAGAGAAAGAGGGAGAAGTTTATTTAACAAGAGAGAGAGAGAGAGAGAGAGAGAAAGAGATGGGGGGAAGGATGGAAAGCGGCGAACGGGAGACGAAACGAACGAACGCACGAACGGAGACGACGACCGAGCCGCGTTTTAAGCGTCGTCGATCAATTAAATCCTTAATAAAAGGACTTCGTAACCAGATTTCGCTTACGAGATAATAATGTGCATTACGGCAGCTCGGTAGCTCCGATGCGTGAGACGACTCGCACAGTACGCAGTACGCACAGTCGTGTGTGTGTACGTGTACAGTCGACAGGGTGTCCCGGCCGGAAGCGCGCGCGACCTCGCGCCAGCGTAACGTTATTTTCTAATTTCCCATTCATGGGCTACCGTTTAGTTTCGATTTGCCGCTTCGTTACGACGCTCGGAGATTTACACGGTCAGATAGGATTGTTGCGTGCCATCTACCCCGCGCCTCTCTTCCACCACCTTCTTCTTCGCCTCCTAACCGCGTTTTATATAACCATCTTTCGTCACCATCGCGCGCGCGCGAGAGAGAGAGAGATTCCCCTCCCTCGGATATCTCGCTCCGCGATAATCTTCTTTCTTTCTTCCTTTTTCTTTATGTTTCTTTCCTTCTTCTTCTCGCTCTCTCTCTCTCTCTCTCTCTCTCTCTCTCTCTCTCTCTTCTTCTTTCTATTCGTCCGCCGGTCTTTCCTGGAAGATAATGCTCGGCCGCGCACTTTGCATTTCAAATGCGAGAGAGCCGGACGAAACCCGGGGGATCGATCGCGAATCGCGAACGTACCGAGCTAACAACGCTAAAAGGGAATAATTTCGACGGCGATACCGGGCGATTAGGCTAGCGGCGCGGAACGCGGCGGATTGCACTTTGCGCTGCAACGCGCGCCACGAAATCCTCGCCCGAGCACGAGGTGAGGTCGTCTCACAGTTAATTAATTTCCGCGAAGAGAGCGAGAACGCGTACGCCGATTATCCTTTTTCCTTCCCCCCCCTTCCTCCCCCCCTTCCTCCCCCTCCCCTCCCCTCCCCTCCCGCCCCTCTTCTTCCGTCTCCGCCTTCTGAAAATGGAAAGTATCCTCTCTTTCTCTCATGAATATAAATGATTATTACAACAAAATTATTATAACGAAAACTCGCTTTCCTTAGATGCTTAATTTTTAACGTCGGCGGCCGACCTCTCGAGAAGATCTTCCGGGATCCAGCCCTGATATAATTTAAAGTACGGAGCGGCGCTCTCGCGTTAATTTAAAGTAACGAGCCGCAGAAATCTGCGCTCTCTGTCGTCTGCGACGTCGGTGACGCGGTGCTCGCGGTTTTTTTTTTTTTCCGCGTAGACCGGGGACGGTCCTCCGACCGACGACGACCGGCGCTCTTCTGCTACGGGTAACCGATTTTTATTGGGGCTCGATAAGGGAGAAAAATTTTATCGCGTCTCCAGCGACCACGAAACGGACGGAGAGAAGGAAGAAAGATGGAGCGGGTTATATATGTGGAAGAGGTTATACAGGGTGCGCTTGAAAGGAGTAGAAATTTTTCGACTGAAATGAGTCGCCGCGATCATAAAATTGCCTTGTCGATGGAAAGTGGCGGTTTTTGAAACAAAACGTAAGATATTATCGAGAAATGTTTATCATATTATAATACTTTCACCATAGTTTTGCTATGGACATACATAAGTTGCCTTTATACAAAACTATCGTCTAACTTTTTCTATTATTAAAAACGTACACTTCCTTTTTCATCTTCCAGATAGATTCCCGGATTTATATATTATCCACTTTACCTAATATTTAAATGCATAACCGTTAATACGCGTTATGCAATTTTGCACAATGAATCATTTAACGTTGGGACTTGCAATTTTTTCTCGAATTACGCCTGTATGTGCGAGAGAATTTAAATACAAGGGACACCGTATTTTACAGTTAATCTCTACGAAACTTTCATTCGAAAGAGAAGAATTCGGTGTTTCATCAATTTTCGAGATGCTCAACGTTGGAAATCGAAAAAAAGCCATTGGAATCTTTGCCAAGTAAAAATCTCTCGCGAACGGTACTATCGAGCTCCACCTTTTCAGGCGCACCCTGTATATATTTGTCGAGAGCAGGAGGAAACGGGAGGAAACGGGAAGACTGGCGGATAGAGGGA
>NW_017305811.1:1125790-1147027 GCF_001594115.1 Trachymyrmex septentrionalis | reverse complement strand
GAGGGGGGGGGGGGGGGGAGAGAAAGGAAGGGAAAAATGGAGAAAAAGGTCGAGAGCGTGGTACGCCGTGCCCAACGAGTAATAAGTTAGTAATAATATTTTCACAATATCTCTCCTGGATTGGATGTTATTTCATTATATTTTATTGCCTCTTACTATTACTCTTGCCAGTGCGGAAACCTCCCTCGGTCCCCGCTCATCCCTGTACCCTCCGCCACCCACTCGCCACCCTTCCTAGCCCCCTTTCGTCCCCCTTCGACCGCCGCCAACGTCCCGCTCTGTTTTATTATCTCGAGCCTCTCTCCGCACCGAGGGAATTCACTCGCGGAACTCATTATTGAGGGGTTTATTCTGCTGTAACCGTTGCTCTCGCCACTCGCCTGTCCCTCCCTCTCCCCCTCCCCTCCCCCCCTTCTTCCTTCTTCTTCGTTTATCTCTTCCTTCGTTTTTGACCGTGTTAGCCGTGTATGTCAAACGCAAAACGCAAGGTTCGCCGGTCTGTCAACGAGGCGTTTGCATTCTTCAAATTTTTACTATGTTCTCCCATTTTCACGTAAATTATTAATAAATACATAATCAAAAGTTTCCGGGCAACGAGTAATCTTATTGTATGGCTTGGATAAAGAATCTTTGCAAATAAAAATCCAGTATATATTTTGTATTAAGTTGAAACGAAAAAAAAGTTCATAGTGCTACCTTACTTACATCTTATCTACGCGTTTTTAAAAAATTTGGCAATTATATTATTTATTAGAGAAAAGTTTTAGTTTTAAGAATCTGTTTTTTCAATTGTTGGTACAATGATTTGGAGTTTTATATACAATCAAAGTCAAAATGTTCTTTTTATCTAATCCGTGATAAAAAATCTTAGGCATTTTATTAGAATTTTTAGGGAGAACCTTAAGCTTTCACACGTTAGAAAGTTCGCATTTTTTGTTGGACACGTAACAGAGCCGTAAAATGAGAAGAAAATTTTCTATTTTGTCCAGCTCGTAATTTCCTATACGTAAAAATTGCCAGACTCACAGGAGCTCAAAAGATGTAATGATCTTTCGAAAGTAGAGATCTCAAGCTTTAAAGTTATTTTTTTTTAATTCAAATTTCATTTAATTTTGACGAAGTTACATTTCGAAGTTAATACAGTGCTACGAACTTTTGTTCCGATTCTTAACGTATTGTAATATTCAACTTAATAAATATCTTGCTCGGCTTCCAAGCGCTCTATTTTATATATTTTATATTTGAATTGTATTCCTTGGAACCTTCGTTACTATTTTACATAAATTTGTTATCAAATTTTTAAATTGTATATTAGCAGAGGAAAGTTTTGGCAGCCACTGTAAAAAAAAAAGAGAAAGAGAGATACGTTATAATGTAAAAGATATTTAAAAAAAAAAACGAATCGCGTGGTAACACCATTGCTGGTATTGTTTCTCGCGTGAGAGCAGAAGACACTAGCTGAGTAAGATCCGCACGAGTGGGAAAAGTCGGGTGGGAAAAGTCAGCCGACCGATAAATCATTCTTTTACTTTGCCGCCCCGTGCAATCTTCGCCACCACAGCCGCGTATTTCTGCGGATTATCGTGTCTCGGAGGGAACGCGAAGGGTGGCTTGTATACATAGATAGAAGTCACTTTCGATCTTTAACCTTTTTAGCTATAAATGCCACATACGTATACGCGTCCAGTTGGGAAGATTGTAAAAAGAGCACGTAGAAGTTGAAATAGAGATATTGGATATTATAATAGAGCGGAATTACGTATATAACGGTTATGCAATCTCTTCAGATAATTATTGATTTATGTACTTTGTAAAACTTTTAGAGCGAATCTCACTCTTTACGAGTGAAATATCACTCATAAAGATTGAAAATTGAGCCGCTCTTTTCCAAGTCTTGGCTCAATTTTATCTCTTTAAAACGAGATTCCACTCCAAAGAATTTAAGGAGTAGTTTTTCGGAAGCGTCCGATCTTATTAATTTTTACACGACGGAAAAGCCACTTATACAGTAGTCCTGAAACAGTGTCGTATTTTGACGCAAGGAATGTATACGATGAAATAATAAATAGTAACAAATCTTACTGAAGAGAGAGCTGTAAGATTTCAAGAAATAGACACTCTTCTTTTACAAAATTAACATTTTTCAAAATTATTTATCGATTCATCTTGCCTCGGGCTTAATTTATTCCGCGGAACCGTCTCTCGCGTCGTTACTCACTTTTCTCAATCACGCCCCCTTTTTTCCTCTGTTTCGTGACAGGCTGGTGGACCACGGGAGGGAAACGTCGACGCGTGGATGGACTTCGACGAGAGCAATGCACCCCGCATGGAAAAAGCGCAGCCTCTACTGCGAGCGGTATCGACAGCGTACGAAGACATGTAACGTACAGGTGAGTTGTACCACTCGGGCATTACACGGCCGGGCGCACGTTGCAATTTCATGCGGAAAGTTTCGCCTTGATTCCACCTACGTAACGAGCGGCCGCGGCGTACCCCCTCATCGCCGGCTTCGATTTTCTCCTCCGCTTAAGGAAGCTCCGTTTTGAAAGCGAGAAACGACTCGCGTTACACGGACGAACAATGCCGACGGAGGGAGCAGAAAAAAAGGAGCACGCTCGATATATTGTACAGGGTGTCTCCCGGATATGTACCCTTTTCCTGTCCAGGCGATTCCGAATTTTCAGTTCGTTCAATTTTTCAATGTGTTAACGAAAAATATTCTATTTGTCCTATTTTTATAAATTTTAATTATTAAAACTCGCACTGCCTATATTTCTATCTAAATTAGCTTAAAATGTCAATAGAGAAACAAAATGAGGGAAAGATATTTATTTTTATGTAATATTACTTTGTGAATATATTAGAAATTACTTTATTCATTAATTATTTGTATCATCAGGCAACAGTGTTTCTCTAGGTAATTTGCTTTATATGTTTCAAGATAAACATAATTTACGAATAGCATTATTTTTATGCGCGACATATCAAACGAGTCATCGTTTGATATTTATAACCGTTACCATTTCTTTTCTTATCTCGGAGATAAAATTCTCATTATATATTTATACCCGCGAGGACACACGAGGCTCTCTCTCTCTCTCTCTCTCTCTGAGAGAGCTACCAAAGATCCAACGTAGCTTTTATCCGCGGTTCGGAAGGAACGGCGAACACCCTGTATAAATACCGGCGTGAGCGTCGCGCGTATTTGCGCGATATATTGCTCGTCGCGGCAGTCATGTGCACAAACTCGGCGACAGAAATAGCGAGTGTTGTCACCGAGAAATTGCGGCGGCCGATCATAAAAGTATTACATCAGCGGTCTGTAATGCTGCGCTCGCGCTCGCTCGCGCGCGTATATTATATGCGTTATTGCTGCAACGAGGCGCAGTGACACAATGTCGATTTGTCGCGACGACGATGCGATCAAACGTATATACGGACGCACACATCGTCCGCGAAGCGAAGCGTAATCACCTAAATAACCACCGGTGACTGCTTTTTCCCCTCTCTTTCGCCATCTCTTTTCCCACCTACCGCAGAAGACGCGCCAAGTCGGTTCGAGAAAATGCGTTGCATTTCGATCGGCGTGATTGCATCGCTGTATCGAGGAAGAGCGAATTTCCCTTAGTCGGTCTATTGCCTGTTGCAATCTATGTCAGGAGTAACAAGCGCCGCAAGAGAAATTCCAAGATTCTCTGGAGATACGATTTACTTAAATTCGTTGACTGATAGTCGAAGCTTAACAGAAGATTTGCTCGTGTAAAAGGCGCGATCTTTGGCTTTTTCTTAAATGGGGCATTTACATGAATCATTGAGTTAGTCACGTCAGTATGTCACGGCTAATTAGCGGTATTTACTAATTATATATCTCGACCGTGTTTGAGTTCCTCAAACTTTGTCTTAAATACATGTGTAACTGAAAGTGTAACTGAAATATAACGCTTACTTTAAAAGTAACAACTCAAAAAATGAAATTTCTCAAAAAAAGAAGAAAGTCTATTCTTTAACTTGATGGAAAATTATTAACCGATCAAGTAATATCGACAAAAAGGTATTCTTAATATAACCAAATGTCAATTTTGATTATATTAATTTTGTTTTACAACTTATAAAAACTACTTCTTTCGAGTTGTGACGATTTTGACAATTTTTTTTTAATCAGACTTTTTAAGTTACGTTTGACGATTTTTTTAAGTTAATTCTAAATGGTATTCATGGATCCGAATATTATTTTTCAATTACATTGTGAAAAATTGTTTATATCAAATGCTTGTTCGTAACCTTACATTACACTTTAACTCTTAATATACACGATTGAATATCTGTGTATACTATATTTTTTTTCTTTGAAATATTAGATGCACCAAATAATTAGTTATAACATTTATATACAATTTTTTAAATACACGACCTTGCAAATACTTCCTAAAGATATTAAAGTATATGTAAGAATCATTTGACGATTTTAGTAAGAGAAATTAACCCGCAACATGAATGATCCATCGTGTGTAGTAAAGAATCGGAAAATTATCTTAAATTGTGTACTTAAATTATAGCATAATCTTATTTCTTGGATTTTGCCCTTTAGAATGAAAAGATCGTTCATTTACCTTAACTTTGAACAAATATTAAAATAAATTGGACTCGCGAATATCCCGGTTAGGGTTAAGTTTCACTTTTGGTCATAGATAAGGTAACATTTTTTTATCTAACTCACTCTTTTCTCGAAAATTACCTTTGTAGCAAAGGAGTGATATGAGGAGCCCCGAATGGACTTAGGTTGTATCGCTGCTCGCAATCTGTATAAACTTTCGAGGTATTCGAGATTAACGATGTGGAAAGGGATAATCCACGCTTTGTCCTCCCGTTTCACGAAATCTAAGTAGGACTTTGACGGAAGGAGAAATAACGGGCTCGCGAACGACGAACCCGGACGGGCCACGTATTAATATAAGCTTGGCGTGACTAATACAACAATTTATCCAGCCGCGGGCATTTAAATAGTTATGACCTAGGTCGTCGGCAACGAGGCGACGAGCGGCGATTTCGTCACGCGCTAACTCGCGCGAATTGAATTCGCCTCGGCGCTTTCGTGAATTAACTCCCTCGTGTCGCCCACGCGGTCCTCACCGATAACCGCTTGTCTCTGTTTCCTCTCCTTTTTCTCTCGGTTCGGTCAATCATTCGTCAAACAATGGACAATACAGCTTTACGAGATACATCGACGGCTTTGCGGAGTCAGTCGACTACACTCTTAATCCAATAATTATGATAATGCGGCGATAGACTGAACAAGATCGGGGCGCAGTAGAGTTAAAATTATTACGGACTGTTCGCACATCAGTTGAATTTAACTAGAATTTAACTGATTATCCATAGACAAAATTAGAGAACGAGAGATAGAATTAGCTAAAACTTATTAACTAATTCAGTATTTATGGAAATTGCCTTATATAATATTTACACGTTTAACAAAAAATAAATCAAGAATACTATTCTCACGGGTGACATTCCTCGTTAGGCGAATTCCTGTTTTCGCGTATATAACGTCGATGATAAAAAGCGGCGAAATTTTATGTATATGATCGAAAATTCGATTCATTATTATTCCGTTATTTTTCGGCGTCCTACCGACAGAAAGAAGCCCGCAGCGGCAAACGGACTGCGCCCTTCTGTTTTGCGTTCTACGTAGGGGTGTCCGCGGGTGTCCACCCTTGAAACAGGACGTTTCGCACTCCATACGCACACATACATACACACACACACAGCCCTCTTTTTAATTGTTATATTTATAAGGGGTTGTCTCGGCGCCGCACACATGGCGGTTCCTCAGCTTCGGGGCTCGAGAACTCGGTTGTTTTTGGACATAGGTATTGGACGAACGTGCCCTTCTTTTCACCCTTCTTCTCTTTCTCTCTTGTAAATCGATACTCGCTGCGAGGCGCGGACTATTCGCACAATTGGGTGACGAAGGGCAGAGATGGGCTTTACGTATATGTTTCATGTATATGTTAAGGTGAAGTGTTAAAAAGAACGGAAGCGGTTTCAAAAATATTTCCTATATATTTTCATATTATTTATTATAAAAATATTTCCAAAGAAAATATTAAGTCACAGATTTATTATAGAAATTTCAGTTTACAATTAAAGATTTACGAAAACAGAATATAATTGTGATAACACTGGCCTACTAGATTTTTTTACTTCAATTTGTTATTGAAACATTTATAAAAATTAACCCATCACAAGCAATGATTTTGTTCGTATTTTAGGTAAATTTTTATTACTTTTTTTAAGAAATATATAACAGTGTAACTCTTACTTTTTAACCCTTAAATTTACTCAAAGTATCTAAATAATCTATAAAAATTAATCTAGAAAAAAAGTATCTATATAATTTAATATCTTTAGAAAGTTTTTTTGTAAGGTTTTGTATTTCAAAAAATATATATGAATATGTTATAACTACGTAGTACTTTTAGTCTTAAAAAAAAAAATGAAATACGCAGGACATGAATAATTAAATCTAACGGTTAAAAATACTACAAGTCTTACTATCTGAATTTGTTTATTCTTCTGTAAAAAAAAAAAAATTGCTAGTATGAGAATTGACATATTTTTTACAAGCAAAGTGTTATCGATGAGAGAAACCTGAAATATTTAATAAAAGTTTGGGACTCGTCGACTTATCTATCATCATATTCTATTTCGACAAAGCTTATACACAAATCTTTTATACGAAGTTTCTTACGCGACAACACACAACGTGATAATCACGATGACGCTAGCCGTACTATCATTCGTACGTCTGTACTGTCCGGTCAACGCATCCGGTCAAGCGGTAGCAGGAGACCACGCGGCGGAGCTGGTGAACGCTGGGAAGATCGTGACGAAGCGAGCGGAGGAGAGGGTGCGCGCGGCAAGGGGAGAGGAAGGAACGGTCGGATGGGGCGAATATTGGACAACTAATTACCTAATCACTCATTATCCACCGCGGACTCCGGGCGCCGGTAGTTCGGCGCGCCAGGTACGTAGATAGAGGTGGAACGGGCTTGCCCGGAGGGCCATTGTGATACACGAAGCAGAATCATGTACGATCGTATATTATCGATGAGAGGAACAGGGGGATGGGAGGATGGTGGAACGGCAGCGGCCATCCCTAAAATCCTCCCCCGCGCTGACCCCCGCTGTCTCCCGCGTTGCGCGAGAGTGTACCGGGGGGGGGGCTCGCACGCGTTTAACGTTAGCACGGAATCGGAGCCAATGACGGGGCGGAATCGCGATGCGGAAACGACGCTTCCTTTCTCGCACCTCGCACGAGCCTGCCCCGACATTACCCGGAGCTCTCCCTCTTTCTCGCTCCCTCGATATCATTCTCGACTAGCCTTCCTCGCTCAGACCCTCTAGTCTCTCTCTCTCTCTCTCTCTCTCTCTCTCTCTCTCTCTCGCTCTTCCTCGCTCTTTCCCCGTCGCCTTCGATTATACCGCTATTTTCGACCGTGGGTGACGTCCGGAATAGATAACGGTTATCACTAATGCATCAAGCCACTTCTAATGCGCTTCCGGGGTGATAATCCGCCACCCATCCCGCGCTGCACTCTCAACAATGTTTCGGAAATATCTTGAAGAAAAATAGAAAAAAGATATTACCGTTCCGTAGCTTTTTCATTTAAAATTAAGCAATTAAAATTAAGAGAAAATGAAGAAAATATCTTATTCTTTCACGATTGGACTTTGCCTCGACAAAATTTTAATTCGATTACTGCAAAGATTCTAAAGACGATTGTAAAGGTGATTAATGGTAAAATTTAAAGAATGCTGAAAGACACGACATCTAATCAAATTTTCTCTGAAATGTATGAGAATATCGAAAGAATGGTCGAAAGGAAAGGGAGGGGATCGCGAGACACATAATGTAGAAATATTCATTCTTATTCTTTCACGACTGCACTTTGACTCAACAAAATTTGAATTCAACGGCGCGACGGATTGCAAAAATGATTAATGTTGAAATTTAAAAAGCACTGAAAGACACGACATATCTAATCAAATTTTCTCTGAAGAAACTGTGCGAAAATTTTGAAAGAAGATTGGATAGAAAAGGGAGGCGAGCGCGACACATATGTAGAAATTTATCAATATGACTTGTATTTCTGATGACGCGTTCCGTCTATTTCCATAGCTGTCATATTGAGAAAGTAATAGCGTTCGTTAAAAATTGAACCTTCCCCTTTGTCCCGCCTTCTATCTCTCTGATGTCCGTCTCGAAAATAACCGACTCGTTTTGAACTCGTATCTTTTTTCCACGTCGTTTTTAATTTGATATAAAGTAACGATTTGCCGATCTGTGATGATTGTCGCAGAGTCGCCTTAAAACGTTTATAACGACTCATTTAAATCGGTACTTATCCCTGTCACGAGGGAGATATTAATCGCCCACCGATCACGTTTCGTGCAGATGTAACCGCGGAACCAAAATATATATCCTACTAGCAGTATTTTACACCATTTCGAGAGTTAATAAGAAATAAAAATATTCCCTCTCGAATAACCCGGCTAAATTTGGGCAACATAACTATGGTTTAATCAGAGTTTCATTGAAGAATGATTATTTTCAAGCGCGTTTTCGAATAATCGTTTCTCATTTCTTCCATAAATATTTTTTTTTTTTGCTTACTCTGCAAAATTTTTATACTGCTCGGTACATTACGAATTCACATTGGAGCTACTTTTCTTAGATACAATAGAATTTCAGTCCTCAACAATACAATTTTAAGAAAATAAAAAATAGAATACATTGATCAACAAATGCTTTATCGAAAAAAGAATATATTGTAAAAAAAGTATGTATTATAAAATTATATATAAATAATTGTATCGTAAAAATTATACAATTTATAGTGAAATATATAAAATTGTCTGTTGTTGCATAAATTAGTAGTTTTATCTTTAATTGTAAATATATTTTTATATTAGACAGAAAATTACAATAACAATAATATATTTTATAGTTTTTATAGGAAAGTAAATTGTTGTAATATTGTATATCATAATGATATCACACATATTATATTTACATTTTTACGTTTGTATACTCGTACATATCGATAACACAGTTTAAGAAAATTATATGTAATTCATTGGTGAATTACTACGTAAATATTTTCATAAATTTAATTTCAATTGTAAATTTGCTTTTGCAAATTGTTTAATTACTATGAAAAGAAAAAAATGTAATTTTATTTATTACGCATATATATATATTTTTAATTAATAACAATAAATTTCAAAATTATTCATTATATAATTATTGTAATTGTATATAAAATTTCTTTTTACACTGTGGGATATAAATTTATTAATGAGTTTACTACTGTAAAATTTAATATTTTATTCGTTATGTATTTATTTACCTTATTACTTTTTTTTCAACTTATCATTTAGCAGTTCGAATTGTGCAGTTCGAAATGCTTGAAAGGCACCGAAGATACGCCATTGACGATAAAGTCTGGTTCGATGGCCTTCCGATATGAGCATTCTCGAGATTAGGATGCGGTAAGACAATCCACCGGATAATCATGGTCGAGGCTGGATGTCGCGCCCGGCGTGACGTGGTGTAGTGGTCGTCGTCGGGTTAGTCCCCGACGACCGCGCGATGCGCGTTATATGGAGGTTTAGGCCAGCGGACCGAGCTAACTGTAATCAGAGTTGCGGCGTTGTAGTAGCGCGTTTCAGTCGCGTCGGACAGGACGGGAGGAATCCTTGGCGCTGCTGGATCGACCTGGAACGTCTCCACCACCTACCTAACTACCAACCTATCGTACACGGTTCGGCCAACGTTCGGGAGATCGTTGCGTGTCCCCGGATGCACGTGCTCGGGGTCACGGCTGTTCCCGGCCGATACTCGTCCTGGATGGTCCTTAATCCTCTTAAGTGCCGTGTGGCGCGACTAAATATCAATCACAGTTTATATCAACCCCCGGTCGACCGGTACCCCGTTTCCCTCCGGAAACCCGGAGGGGCTTTCAACGTACTGCGGGGGCGTGAAGAGGAGAGGGAAGCAACGTACGCAATCGATCGCGCGAACAACTTGATCGGTAACTCTTCGGATCAACAATCACGTTGTAGTCACTATCATGTTCATATTTGTTCTAGCTGTCGAAATTTTATGTCTGGATTTCATCGTCGACATAGCCTACCATGAATATTGTAAAGAAGACAGATGATAGGGAAAGGTTGTTATCGAATATGTTAAGCTTTTTCGAGATTCCATTTTCTTGGACGGTAAAAATTAAGTGTAACGTACATGATATGAAATATTATTCTTGTACCACAGTGTCTGTTTTAATCATATTTTTCTAAAAATAAAAATAGTCTAGATTTTTATCTTTTTATATTTTTATGTTACGACATTTTCTTGTTCCTATAAATTGGAGAATAGTATTGGATAGAAATATTTTTTTTTTAATATATTTCGTAATCTACTTCTTAATGTATTTTTTGAAATATATAATAATATCGTTCACTCTTATTGTCATTTTCTTATTTCTTACTTTCTTGACGGCTAATGTCATGTTCTCTTCTTTCTATTTGTCTCGTATCTTTTTCATATTTATCTAGAACAAAATACAATCGTTAAAAGTCAAATCTCGCTGTCCTAAACTATTCTCTATCTTCGGCGCCTTTCAGGCACAGTTTTAGGATTATGAAAAACTGCTAAATGATAAGCTAAAAAAAAATAATGAAATGAATAAACATAACATAAAATATTACATTTTACATAGTAAATTCATCGATAAATTTATAACCTACATTGTAAAAAAATTTTATATAAAATTACAATAATTATAATGGATAAACTTCGACTTTGATTGTCCACTAATCATCTCATTGTTTGATATTATATATATATATTACCCGAATAACATGTGATATAATGAAGAAACAACATATAAAACGGGCAGTTTTAAAATAAAAAAAAGATTTTATGTCTAATAATTTAAAAAATAACAGATGCTGTTCTTATTGGTAAACTAAAAATGAAATTCGACTTACGTTTAATGATGTGACTAGTTGATGAAATTAACAACGTATTGGTATAAACAATAGCTATAGCATAAAATGCATAATTCACAAATAAAAGATTGTATTCTCAATATGAAGAGATAATTCTGATTCTCACTTGCCTCCAGTGACTTGAAGTGGACTTGACAAATGCTGCCACGCGTTTAAAATTTTAAACAATCCTTGTCCGTTACATTCGACCTTTTCCTAACCATCTAAGTTTTAGTGAAAACTGTCGTATTCAAAAATTCATTAAACTTTTATATAAAATATAATGTAAAATATATACCTATAATTTTCTTACTTCTAAAGTGACTAAAAAAAATTAAATTTTCCAAAAAAGAGGAAAAATTATCTTTTAATTTGATAGAGAGAGAAGGTTATTGATTAATCAAATAAAATCAAATAGATTAAAATATATTAATATGATCGAATGTTATTCGTCATTTTTTATTCACTTCTTAAAAATTATTCTTTTTATGGCCACTTTTAAAGAGTTGTAACAATTTTGAAATTTTTTCATGAAATTAAGTTAGTTCATTTTTTATGTTTACTTAATCAGTCATGATATATATAACTCGAATATCACGTTTTTTTTTATTTGTATTATCTTAAAAAAAATTGTTATTTATATAACAATTCACAATTTGTTTCTTTTTGCTTTGAACTTTAGTGTAAAATAATTATATTTTTAAAACTAAATGCACAAAAATTCATCATTAAGCTTTTCTCCTTTTAAGCTTTTTTACTTCTAGCTTTGAACTTTAATTTTAAAAAATTCCATTTTTAAAATTATATATACTTCCGTTTTAACAAAATGTTAAAAGATGGCAAGTTTCAAGCTTTCAGGCCTGCTTTACTTAGAACGCTTCTATTATTTATGGAGCCTTTGTTAAAGTAAACTCTGACATCTTTGATGGCCATATTCCGCGATAATATATTCCATTATGACGCTCATTCGTTAAGGATGATTCATGACTTGCACGCGCGATCGATCGTGTTGTTTGCCGAGAGAAAAAGGAGCACAGGTAACAGCCTGTATTTATAGGGCGATGCGATCAGTCGCGCTATCGCGTAGATCCATTTAAATACATTTAGGAGATTGCAAAAATGGACTATTGCAACGTCGATGAGTAGTAACTACTTATATTTATAGAGCCGTATCGTCGTCGCGTGGATACATTCGGGGTACATTTAGAAGATTGCAGAAATGAAGTTTCGCGCGAGTCGACCGACGTGTAATTACGCGTTCAATTACGCGCGCCCGACGATAAATACGGCGCAACGCGCGGCTATACATAAAAGAGTTTGCGAACTTAAGCTCGATTAATCGAAGGGCTGCTCCAGGGCAATAACACGCTATGCCACGTTTCACCAACGGGCAGACCTCGCGGGTGAGAAAGATCGCGATAAGTCTTTTGATAATCGCGAAGTTAACGGTCTCGCCGTAATATTAATTTTAATTTTATCAAATACGGCGCCTCGCGTTTATCTCCCTATCGGTATGTTTCATGATGACACATCTCTCGCTATTATACATTAAGAGAAATTTGATAATGAACAAACCAGAAGATCGTAGAATTTTTATTATTTCAACTAGAATTATAATTGATTTAATCATACTTAAAACAATATCATTGGATTTAACACCATGCGGTGTCTGTATAATTAATATTAACCATGTTGTGGAGTTGTAACCCCTAGTATTTATGTCAAGGCCGTCATGGTGTGGATTAAAAACTCACGATAATAAATACCAGGGGTCGGTCGTATTTAAAATAACTTTATTTAAAATATGTATTTTAAATAAAGAAATAAAAGAGTATTTAATATTTTAAATAAACTTTTGGAATCTATTTTACATTTTTTATTTTTTATTTTAAATAAGTTATTAGTTATTTCACCGAGCCTATTAAAGTTGCTATTGAAGAACTTTATATACATACATGTTAATATACATAATACTATAATGGTTACTTTGTTATTTAGTACTGTAATAGCTACAGCTATACGTGAAAACTGAAATATACATTTAAATAAACAAAATCGTAAAAAATAATTTGTATTAGAATGTTTATTTAAAGTACATATTTCTTATTTAATATTTTAAATAAATTTCTGGAATCTACTTTATACAGTTTAAGTTTTAAGTCGTATTAGTTATTTTATCGAGCCCTGTTATTCCTATTAAATATACATTGATGTTACACTGAGAAAAAAATGCTGTTGATTCAATTAAAGTCTATATTACGGGCTGTCACTAACATAAGTAATTGATTCATGTATATTTTTATTGGCATAAATTATTATTTCAATAATCAAGCCTTTATAATATACATATAAATAAAAATACAGACTTCATTGAATCAACAGCATTTTTTTCTCAGTGTAATATATTAACGCCAACACTGTGAGAATTATACAGACACTGCATATTAAATCCATATCGATATTTTTTGCAAAAAATTTTGATTTGTTCTATTTTCAACTAGATTTTCAATTAATGCAAGCAACTAGACCCCTTTTTCTTTTTTTACAATAGTACATCGATCTTTCCGGGGGGATTGATCGTGCAGGAAAGATTCCTTCGTCTTCGGCGAAGACAGGTGCCTTTCCCGCGGGGTGTTCTCGCTTTTCCCTAATGCCATTATAGAAGCTCGCGAAAATAGCGTACTTGCACTATTCGGTACTGTTCGCGAATACTGGCCCGGAATAATTCCGGGGGTAGCGCGAGGACTCTTTCGTCGAGCGTGGAATATTTAATGGGTGATGACGAGCACCGTAAATAATTGATCACATTAAGATTGCATTGGATCTATAGTTGAGAGCCGCGGCACGTGACGCATCGTATTCGCGTGCATGTGTAGCGTGCAGCTGTGTGTATATGCGTGAGCGATTGCATGCACAGCATTTCGTACGTGTGTCCGGTTATCAAAGAAAAAGAGGATAAGACGAATATCGAGGAATAAAGCGTTGCGGGTTACGATCGGGAATAAGCGCTCGCGATCGTAAGCTTTCGAGCTTTCTGGAGGCGGGCGGCGCGCATCGCCTCCCCTCAAGACGCGGGGATGACAGCCGTTGAATAATACAGCGGACTCGCGTCGAGGTTAGATATTCTTACGATCACCGCGAACCCTTCCCTTCCGCCGATACACGGCTAAATCGTCAATTATTCAGACCGCAGCTTGAGCATTTTCCCCGTTTCCGATCGCGCACAAGTATATGAAGTCCGCCCCGGCCGGACATTGTTAACAGCATACGTAACCGCTTTCGTTTCGCTTTCGTCCCTTACGAGCGAGCGCGGATTGTTCTCTTTACTCGAAGGGATTTTCAGCGATAGCGCCGCGCCAGGCCGCTTGGATCGAATTTTACAGCTGCGAGCAGCTGAATATCACGATGAATCCTTGATGAGATTTAACATCCTCTTCCGCAGCTCTCTCTCGAATCTACTTCTTCACTTATTATCTTATAAACTTTTTTTATTTTTAATGATCATAAATGTGTAAAGATATTATATCGATGCCACGGTCAAATCGGTGAATAAATAAAAGTTAAAGGATCGATTTGTACATTTTTCTTATTATTTATGAGATAGCCTTTGTGCTTTTTCACAATTAATCTCTACATATTCTTATGAATCTACGCCCCTATAAATTATTCCTACAGATTTACTGTTGTCTCTTTCACAACTTATACAACTATACCTATTCTATACCCTTATTCTTTTTCGAACGCTAAAAATTGTGTTTTAAAGTTTCCCTCGCGGCGAAATAAGTCGCCTCTACCACTATAAATCGATATTCGGGGACAATTCGGACAAGTACTGTGCACAAGTACGTTAAATTCTACAGCAATTACGAGCAATTACAATTTAGCTGTTACACTGATAGGTTGCACTGATAGGTTATGTGGCGGATGAAAAAAAGGATTTCTAATTGTATCAGACGTATGAAAGAAACTTTTCGTTTCGTACAGAAAGCTGTACAGCTATCAATAAGATATCTGCTCGAGATTCGCCAAACATTTTGGAAAACTGTTTGCATTTCTGCATTACGGAATTTCTGTTTAGATACACTAATCTCAAGCAATAATCAATTTAGAGTTTCTCGTCCTGTTGTCGCCAGTTAGAACAATCGAATTGGTTCCAGTTGCTTTATCCTCGATCTCCGCTTCACGACGCCGGTTGTCTACCATCTCGCTCGTCCACCTCCCCACGCCTCTCCACCGCCCCCTCTCGAGAGCGGGTTAACGAGATCGGAGAACATTTTAAAAGGACAGAGTACCGCCACCGGGAGAGAGGTGCTCCCCTTTTAATTATTCAGGCGCAATTAACACGTCAATAGGTCCGCTGCACCTGGCTGCCGTCTTCCGCCAAATATGTACGTTCGTGAGATGGCACGGCCAAGTTTTCGCTCTCAAACATTTCCCTCTTTCTCCTCTCCTTCTCTCTGTATTCATTTATAAGCTGTTTTTTTTTTATCCCTTTTCAGCGTCTCTCTTTCCTGCTCGCGAAGACACGGAGAAGGGTTGTTCTCCCTTTTTCCCTCTTCTTCTGTCTGCCTCTCCTCACTTTGCTTTACACACTTTGTGTCCATCTCATTTTTATTTTATCCTTTACTCTCTTACTGCGAGCGTCTGGTATGAAATCTTTAGTCGTGCTGCCTATGGATTATGTTATTTCGTGCTGGGTCAATGCTTTCTTTCAAACGGTACGTTTGTTCTTCGTAAGATGGTAAAAGATCTTAAGCAACCGTCTGGGAATAGTATATAAATGCATGCCTTTTGTTTCTCTTTTCTCTCCTCGCACTCCGATTTTTTTACATTTCATTAAAACTAGAACAATGTATAACTATGCATTCTTTTTATTAATTATTTCCTCTTTTCTCGATTTGTTCAGAAATACTTTTGTATCATTCAAACTTCCTTAGCAATTTATTTACCTTTGTTTCTTCTATTTTCACTTTTCCACTGTAAAAAATATAGATATGAATTCAGCCTGGACTGAATTAAATATAATTTTTACTGTGTGTTATGATAATAAACATTACAATTTAACACCATGAGTTTTAAATCATGGTTAAATCCACGCCCCTGCTGTTTAATTCACACTATGTTGCATATATCAACATCAATGGTGATAATTATGTATCAAATAGTAATTCCACACCCATATATTTTAGAGTGTTTCATTTATTATTTATTGTTTATACCTGTATTCGCATTGTATACTTTTCACGTATCTTTAATTCTAAAATACGAAGGTAATTCCTTTATAATATTACTCCATCTTTCTTCCAAGAAAAGTAGGAAACCTACTCCTAATGATTTTCGTAGCAATATCGTTTCAACCTTAAGCTTCGAATATTGATGATTAATTATTTTCATGTAGTCATATCAGCGCGCTCCGCGACTCGTTTGGTGATTATACACTTCGAATTATCGCTGCCGAGTTAATTATAATCCGCGGATCCGCGCTCGTGCGGATTAAACGCATTTCGACGTGGCAAACATAGATCGCTTACATCATTAATGCTCCCGATGTCGTTACGCGATTCTACTTATAGAACTTTCGCGGAGCTCGCCGCGACGTTTTACGCAATAGACACCTTCAATTATTAAGGTATTCAAGTATTGATACCCGATCGTTTCCCCGGATTTCTCCGATTGCTATTCGCCATAACTCCTTTTTCGCCTGACGTAGGATTTTTCAACCGATGCACCGTCTTCAAAGAAAGAGTCTTCAAGTGTATCGCAACAATTTTAGAGAAGGTGAAAAGAAACGAAAGAAATTTGAAAATAAATAAAAAGGCGAATAAAGCGCGTACTAAGAAGTATTTAAAATTTACCTAAATTATATCGATTCCTTATTTCAAAGGTGACACTCGAAAAATTAAATTTTTCAGAAAGAAAGGGAAAAACTATTTTTCAACTTAACAGAGAAAATTATTGACTAATCAAATAATAATTGGTAAAAAGAATATCCTATTCTTAGACATATCAATATGATTAAATGTCATTTTTGTTTATTTTTGTTATATCTAAAACCTGCATCTTCCATTCCAGCTGTGATAATCCTTTGATATCTTTCAAAATTATAATAAATCCGGAATAATTCATCAAAAATTACGCTGCGAATTGAAAGAGATTGAAAAAATACTGGCCTAACATATTACTAGCTGAAAATTTATTCGATATCCAACCTGAATTACTTCCCTAAACGGAATCGTAATTAAATTCCTAACACTTCGAGAGGCATAGCGAGAGTATTCAGGAAAACGTCGCAACGTCCCCCAACGGCAGTCAGATACAATAAACAGTATAAGATCTTTCCGTGCTACGACGGAAGGTAGGCGTAAAACGACGCATCGAATTTTCATTTTCGTTCCTTTCCGTCTTTCAGATATTTATGGAGATTTGTACCGGTAGAATTGCCCGTGAATAATTTCTCCTCCGGATGCTTCCTCCCTAAAAAGGATGAGAGGACGAGCAGGGCCCTCGGCAAAGCCGGCGTTTGATGCCGTCCAAGAAGGTCCTGCTGCTTTATTGCTCGCGACCGGTCACGCGTTCGTGTAAATAATGCAGGAAAGGGGTTGCGGAATAAACTGGTATGAGAGCGCGCCGAGTTTTCATCGTGCTTCGATCGCGCGCGGCCGCGTCCCGAACAACAAGTCCCCGAGAGTCGATAACAATTTAATTCTTTTTTAACCCGCGCACGAAAAGCGGCGCGACGAAAGGGTCGTCGTACCATGAAAGTGGCATGTATGTGCCATATAGCCGGGGATAGTTTTAACAACTTATAGGCTCGTTGGAATATTACGTATGCAAGAGCGGTGTCCTGTCAAGAATAGGTATCTATAATATTGAATATATGTTTTCTCCGACCGATATACCTCGAGTAAATGATCGTGAACGCGTATCTCCGAATATATATCAATTTTTACCAGCGCACTTGATTAATTATACAGCGTCATTCGATGAAATCCGTAAGCTGTCGAAAATTCAAGCAATTCTAGAATCTTTCCGCCATGAGTTGACTTATAGTACATAAAAGACTTTCACGATCTTTAAATCATCACTACTTAATCCTCAGATTTAATTTCGCAATATCTATTGAAACATCGTCGTTTCGTTTTTTCGAATGTCAATAAAACGATTGTGTTTTTTGAAATTTTTTTTCCTTGAAGTCGCGATACTTTTGATCTTTCTATTTTCCATGAGTTTAACTCCTTTAGGCCTAAATACCAGGAGACCAGATATACATATAATATACATATTGGAAAAATAATCAAAACTTGAAAAAAATTAATTTTTTTTTATATGAATAATTTATTATTCTTCGTGATTCAAGCGGAGTTCATAGAGGTTTCCATTTTGGATTATTCTGTCCCAAAAAAGTGAAAGTGAAGTTTCTGGTCGTATCATTATAAAATTGTATTCGTGAACGTCGCAAAAGTGTACCAGAATTTTTTTAGATTTTCTAGCCCAAAAATCCTTTGAAAATCATAACGAGGCACACTCGGTTAGACTAGGAAAGCAATGGAAAAAAAACAACGTTGGACCGGAGGGTTAAACTTTGAAATGAACTAAAAAAATTTTTTTTAACATGGCTCCATTCAAATTTAATTCTGAAGGTATTAAAAGTGAAATGGAACGTCGTATGATCGATCACACCGTAGTACGAGCAACTAATTTCTTGGTCCGAGGACAGGACCGAAAAGGATCTGTTTGGAGGCGCCATAAAGGTGGCACTCGCTATCGACAACCTTGTCTTGCGGCTCTATAGGTATACAGGTCCATGTATACAGGTACATATAGTATATACAGGGTGACGCCCGAACGAGAGAGAAGCACGGCGGGGCGACAGGGGCGAGTGGGAGGGATGAAATGCGGGGTCGCAAGTCGGTATTGTCGTCGGTTACAAATCAAATACCCGATATCATTGTTCGGTACAAACCAACCCATCCACTCGCCCCCCTTTCTCCCGCTCTCTCCCGCACCGCACCGCGTCCCCTTCTGCAACGTTAACCTCGTGCACAACCTGCACGCTTCGCAGCGACTACGACTAATAACTACTGCCAGCGTGTGCGGCCGTGTGCGTGAATGTTGCACGAGCACAATGGCCACGACAACGACGACGATGACGACGACGATGACGACGACGACGACGACGACGACGACGACAGCATGTAAGTGGAGAAAACATTTCTGCTACTTGGCATGAAGTTCTGTCATCGTAACTGAAACGTGCTGTACCTACTAGGATGGTGAACAATCCTTTTAACCCTTTGCCGCTCTTCAAAGTACAGTTTATATATAGGATGTCTCAAAACTACAATACTTTTCTTGACTAGTTATAAATATCAGCTTAAGAAGAGAAAAAATCTTTATAGGAATAGTAAATATCAATTTGAGAAGAATAATAATAAATTATTATATATCTTGAAATATATATAATTTCTAAATCATTAATCTTTATGAGAAAACTATAATGGCGCTGAAACAATATAATATTTGGGACAAAGAATACAACGAAATAATGAATTGTAACAAATCTTGGTTCAGGAAAAGCTGTAAGATTAAGAAACTATAGATTTTCTATGTATATAGATCAAGTGTTAATTCAACCATCGTAAACAAATGAGATTATTGATGGGATAATGGTACAAATTCAATTTGTATTATTTAGAAATAAAATAATTTCTAGAAAGTAGAAAAATATCTGATATAAAACCTACTTCTAAAAGTAAACTTCTTATTTATATATTAAAATAGCATTAATTTTCTTACCGTTCATCTTATATCTGTCTTTAAGTAAGACGTGCTTAAATTTTGTGGAGACAAATGTAAGATACTGTTCACGTGGATCCGATTACATTCGTGTGAGTTTTCATCAGCGCACAATCAGCCGCAAAATCGGATTGATCTTGTCGTTCGAGGGGATCGTTTCGCTCAGTTCGCCTCATCGTCTTCGATGTCGGATTTGCCGCTATGGATTGAAACGGATGCACGTAATGCCGGATACATCTCTAAGTGAGAGAGAGAGAGAGAGAGAGAGAGAGAGAGAGAGAGAGAGGCAGATCGAGAACACACGTTCCTCGGCAGATTTTCCGATCGCGCGCGTTTTCTCCCTCCTTTGGTAGCGTGGGAATGTGACCATTTAAATTAGTTACACCATCGAACGCGAAAGGTAAAATGTTAGTTGTTGCGCAGGCGTCACGTACATACTTTCTCTTAGCTCAGCTAGGATTGCTCTTTGCGGACGCTCGAGTTTACCTCGATGTTTGAATTGACTATTTTGATACTCCACTAAATCAAGATTTAGATTTTTATTTTTAGAACTTAACGAGAACTCAGTCTAATTGCATATGTGTTTTAACAGGCCTTTCTGATTTATACACAGAAAGAAACAGTTTTGCTGGAGTATCTAAAATTTTAGCTGAATATATATACAGATCTGAAAATAATTTTGTTAGTCTATTAAGATAATAATGATGAACGTTCGAGCACGATGAGCAATGTTGCAAAAAATGTTAATATCCTAGCGATCATTTTCAGCATTCTATGTAACTCTCATTTTAACAGTCTGACAAAATTATATTTTCAGATCTGTATCTAATTAAACTTTCAGACACTTCAGCAAAATTGTTCTTTCCGTGTATGATTCGGTTTTATTATCTTGATTAAGATTGATAAACTTTCCTTCCGATACGGCTAATCATCGAGCTCAATAGACGGCACCGTACACTTCGACACGAAGGAGGATTAAGTAGAGAATACCGTCGGTATTTCGAAGACATCCGATCATCCCCTCGAAAAGGAGTGGAAGCGAGTACCGTCGCGCGAGTGTCGCGAGTCATCGCGAGGATAGCGCGCATTCGCGCGTGGTGTACACTCGTCGTGTAAAGCATGGCCACGGTAATTAATCAGGGGGTTAATTACGGTTCAGTCGACGAGTCTATTCCTGCATCGGCGAGGACTCGAAATATTCACGCGGATGGCTTTCCTAGTCGCGTTAGGCAAGTTACGGGGAAAACGAGGGGGCGGCAGGGAACGAGAGGACAGCGGGGCGAGGAGACACGAGAGAGGAGAGACACGACCAGAAGCACCGGATGGACGAGAGGGGGACGCGGCCGAGGGGGTTGTCTGCGCGAGGGGTAAGGCGGGGGGGAGGAG
>NW_017305811.1:1117534-1125683 GCF_001594115.1 Trachymyrmex septentrionalis | reverse complement strand
TCTCTCTCTCTCTTTCTCTCTCACCTCTTCTGTATCTCCCCGCTCTTCTCCGTACAGCTGCTGTCCCATGCTCCCCTTTCTCTCCCTTCATCCCCCTGGTCGCTTCCTTCGCACCCTCTCTTTCCCTCGTACCACGTAGGATACTTCGCTACCTCTCGCATCCTCCGCTCCCCCTCGCTCGCCTTCTCTCTCTCTCGTGCTGTTTCGCGTCCTCGCGTCTGCCTCGCGATATACGCACGGTCCTTTCGGGTTGTGCAAGCATGTACACGCGTACTGGGTGCTCCGAAAGCAACGACACGTTCTAGAGGTCGGATTGCAAACGGCTGCATTTGTTTCGTTGCATCGGGAGACTTTCGGATTATTTTAATCCTAACTACTCGACTAATTGAAGATAAATATTTTAGAGGCATTTTTATTTGAGGATTAAATACCGAGAAAGCGGAAAATTAAAAGCATCGCGAGGAGAAATAAAATATCGTAATCGTCATTTCTTCGATTAATGATTCATATAAACAAGTCTATTTCAAAAGGAAACTACAAACATTATCTGCTATTTAAGTATGAATAAATGAGGTACGCACTTTGAGCGCATCCTGTAAACACAGTCATAGGTTAGCCGTATGTGCTTTTTTTTTCTATCGTTATCGCTGTGATAGATTTGACGTATCGAATGAAAAATTGGTAATTGTCTGGAGATCGAAATAAAATAAAAATTAATTGACCTTAACACAGCCAGAGCTTTTTTATTTATTCCAAATACACTCATCTGTGATGGGATTTGAATTTCTTCCGGAAGGAAGAAAACCATTAGGTCAGGGGGGGGGGAGGAAGGTGAAAAGAAATGTCTCCGGATTTTTTCTCAAGGAAATATAGATTTTGAATAATAAAGGAGATCGCTCCGGGACACTCGGTATACGCTCGGCTGTTCGTGCACGCGTTCACCCGCTCGCGCACGCTTAGCCACGCGGCGGCAGCATCATCAATATTTCTCTTTGCTCATTGTTCTTGTACAATGCGAGCGCAAGGCCGCTGCCGTCTCTGTAATGTCGGGGGAGTGCCGGCGTCGTCGGAGCAGGTAGCGATTACCGTGGAAATGGCTAATTTTAAGCCACCTCTCGCTGGAGAGACACGCGTGGCGCAAGACGGGGCGATCGATCGATCGCTTGCTGTGCCGCGACAAAATAAAGACCCAATCGGATCCGAAATTTCACAAAGACCACGCAGGAAGCGATCGCGCAAACTTCTTTTGGCCCTCCTTTTTGTACGAATAGCGATAGCGAGTGATACAATAAAGAAAAATCCTCCGCGTTAACAAGAGTTGTTCTTTTTGACTGAAATCATATTACATCTCCGCAAGAAAAGTGGGATGAGTGAAATTTTTTGAATTTTATATTATCTGCGGATTGTGTTTTATATACTTGGATCATGGGCTTTCAATCGGGATAAGCTATACGAGTTGAATTTAAATAGAAAATAGAAATTCAAGAATTGAAAACGCGAAAATGATACGAATCGAGATAGAGATTGTTTTAACGGTCTAACGTAACACCGTAAAAATTAACATCTACATTACTTCTAAATTTGAAACTTGAAACAAACAATTTATGATTAGCTCCAGTTAACTTGTGTTTAAAGCTTCTGATTAGACGCCGGGTCATATTGGAATTGCGATGACATAAGCGAGAAACAACAAGTCGAAGTTTCTTGTATATTATAAATTAAGAGAATTTGGATAAAATAAAATCACATGAGATCGCGCTAGTCTATTTTTTCCAAGTTTTAAAAAGCGATTTCATTATGTATTCGTCTCATCTAAATTCTCTTTATTTACAAATGACATGCAAGAAATTTCAACGAGTCATTTCTCGTTTATGACGTTAAATAATTAATTTTAAAATACGTAATTTTCTTTCCTCTTTCCTGAACAATTGTATATTTTTTATTTGTATCGCTTTTCTTCCAGGCCCGGGATAGTGTAATATATCGCTCTCTTACTTCAAAAATGACACAACTGTAAAAACGTGAAATTCGAATTTTTAATTCATTGAAAAAACATCAAAATATCGTTACACCGCAAAAAGGATAATTTTTTTACGGATTGTGAAACGAAAATGTATGGAAACAAAAAATGAAATTTAACTATGTTAAGAATATTATTCTTTTTACTAGTATTATTTGATTAGTCAACGATTTTCTGTCAAGTTGAAAAATAGTTTTCCCCTTTTCTAGGGGACTAACGAAATTTTTTGTACTTTTTGTCACTTTTGAATTAAGAGAGCATATCTACGAAAGAAAATTTTGAGGGAAATATAACCCTTTTTTCAATAAAATAAAGAAATGCTTGCTAAAAAAAAAAAGGGAACACTTGTTTAATAGAATATGTAATAAAAATTTCATAGATGTGGCAGAGGCAAACGATACATTTTTCATAAGCGCGTTTCGTTCGGCGAAGTTCACGAGTACGGTTTCAGGTAAACGATGCACAGGATTCTTATAATTTTACATGACGTAAATTGTAGCCAGTTTTATAACGTTATCAGTGGAATATATAACTGTTTCGCGCCATACCGTAATTTCAGGTTTATTCTCTTAGTTACGGAAAGTTTGAGATTAACGAGAGTTGTCGTCGAAAACTCCGTTTCAAAGATATCGCGCGGATATCGCGCGCTGGGAAGTAAAAGGTAGCCGTTTAGAATACGTTTACGGGCGGGCTTGATGCGTGCGATCGTGGACGGCCATTACCGGAGGGGAAAAAAGATTTTCCGCCGCGCCCGTCAGCGCCGTGCGTGCGCTGTTACAGGTGGAAAACGGTTACAGGTAGAAAATCCGAGCGCGTTGATACTTCACGCTTTTATTCCATCGTGCGCCACGCGCTCGCTCGCTCGCACGCGCGCGTCCATTTTTTCATCTCGTATTTTTTCATAACTTGCCCCCGAGAGTGCGTCGTCCGGGCGAGAAAGTACTGTCGACCCTTTTCAAATTGTACGCCCTAGCCGTGTTCGATATTGAAGATTGGTCGGAAAATCTCAACCTCGGGATTGCCGCCGTTCAACCGATATTGCGATTATCGAGCATTCGCGAAAAAAGTCAAATTTCCTTGTGCAAATCTCTCTGCGACGACTCTTTGACGGGGTCGAAATTTTTCCGTCCTCGGAACAGCAGAGGGTGTTAGTATACTGTTTGCAGTTAAACAATATTACGTAGTAAAATTTATAGTCCTCCCCCAGCTTGGCCTCGCGCGCCCTTACAATGCGCTCTCTCGCCCTACACTCGCAGGGGTGAAAGTATCAACGATATGAGAAATGCGGACGTTATGGCCAGTGCCACCCCCGTTGCCGTTCGTCGCCCTCGTGATGATCCATGGCTTAGCGAATACTGTCCTATAAATATTTCTCGTCTTTTTTTTTTTTTAAATAAAGACGTTTTGATTTGCGAAAAAATCAGTAGAATTGCTGTTGCATTAATTATTTGAGATAAGAAACGACGAGTTTTTCTTCAGAAAACTAACCGGAAAATTCGACAGAACTCCACGGAACGATTTTACTGAAATATTTCAAAATTTAGCTATAGATACAGATCTGAAAATAATATTGTCTGCATCATCGAAATAATTATGCTTAAATAGCTGATGGAAGTGGAATATTGAAATTTGTTGCACTATTATCAACGTTTAAGCTCTTCTGTATAATTATTTCGATATAATTTTTCGCTCTAACAAAAGTATTTTTCAGATCTGCATCTACCTAAATTTTTAGATATTTTAGTAAAATTATTCCGTACAGTAGGAAGAAAGCTTGCAGTTGTTGTAGGCGTAACGTCCGTATTTTGTAAATACGCCGACATCAACCATGTTACGGTAACATCAAGCTTGATATTACATATTTGCTGTTCGAGTAACAGCAACTAAAGTTGTTGCGACGGTAAATGTAAGTCATACATACGTATTCGCGCTTTTACAACGGCCCTGTATTTTCGCTGCAAAGTGTACAGAACATCATTCTGCTGTTCTGGCAGAACTAAGTTTCTATTTGTGCAATAAATTCTAATAGAATTGTATAGAAAATAGATGTCATCTCGAGACGATATTTATTTTCTACAAATAACCTTTTACGAAATTCTTACCTAACTTTTATTACCGTGCAATAAATTGCGATGGAATTTGTAAATCTGTATGAATCTTGATAAATAAATTACATTTCGAGTTTCTACCCACGATCGAACTTTTTACTTTGTATTTTCCAAGCTTTATGATCCCTTTGGGATTCAATACTCCCAATTTATCTATTCGCCTAACGGGCATACGCGAATAATTTGCATGCACGGAAAGAACGGTTTTGTTGAAACATTTAAAAATTTAGCTAGATACGGAATCCGAAAATATAATTTTGTTGGGTTATCAAAATAATTATGTAGAATACTCAAACTGATTGTTAAATGTCAAAAATTTTGCTGTTCGTCATATTTGAATTTTACAATTTTCTATATTTTCATGATCTCTTTTGATAATCGAACAAAATTATTTTCAGATATCTGTATGGTATATTTTTAAATTTCTTAGATACACTGCGACACAATCGTTCTTGCTGATTGTCAAAACTTTTGACTTTCCCGTGTAATTATTTCGATGGTCCAACAAAATTATTTTCAGATCTGTGTGTCCAGTGGAATGTTTAGATAGTTTAGCAAAATCGTTCTTTCCTTGCAGAAACGTGTGGAAAACGTCTACTTAAAACTGCAAAACGATTAATATTCGCACAACCTTAACAATAATGCGATCGCGTATGAAAAGAACGAAGGAAAAAGTCGCTGTTCGACACGCGGAAGAATAACGCACGCGGCCGCCCACGGCGTGTTTATATGCGCCGCGGACCGTAAAGGACGGGCGATATTCCTTCATCAGAAAGCCTCGCGGGCGTCGTTATTCGTCCGCATATATCCGACTCATTCGCCGTTCGGCATTGCCACCGTTACCCCCGTTTTTTACGCTTCTAATATCGCGCATACAGTTTTACACCCGCCCCGATCTCGGCAAAGGGATGCGGCCAGGGAAGCGAGTATGGGGGCAGCGGGGGTTTCGAGCGGGGACCGAAATCGAGTTAGAGACTACTCTGCATTCTTTACGACGAATCCGCAGTACGCCGGATAAATCTATGTATCGAGAGAAGCGAATTTTCCGCGATTTATGCTTCTAACGAGACCGATCCGTTTGCGATTTTTTATTTTTAGTATCATTGCTATAATTACAGCTGGCGTTACCTCTACTAAAAGCAACATTTTCATTAATCCTTCCTCGTCTTTAGCGGCTTTATCGTCGCTTTTCTTTTTTAAATGAACTGTGAACGTAACAGGCATGTTCAACGACGAGGAAGTTCTTTTCTGGAATTTTAAGTAATCTCTTCGAAATCTTTCATTGACAACTAACTTTCGCTAATTCTTAAAACATTAAATAGTGCTTGCCGATTTCTATTTGATTAGATATTATGCTGTAAATATTCAACGGTGAACAAGTTCTTTTCTTGAAATGATCTTTTCGAAATTTGATTGGACATTGATTGCGTTTAGTAGAAAAAGTAATTTTGTGGTGGTAAGATTCTCTTTAATATAATTAATTATACATTTAGATTCAATGAGAATCTAAGAGCGGAAACTAATCATATTAAAAACTCTCACAACAGTCGCAAAGCTGCTTTTTCTGCTTTTTCAAACGCACAGCTATAAACTTTCGCTAATTCTTAAAACATCAGTTAATAAATAACGCCTGCGTTTATTTCGCCAGCCGTTTATTTCTGATAAGATATTATGCCGAATATTTAATAAACAACAAGTTCTTTTCTGAAACTTGAAATGATCTTTTCGAAGTGAATGTTATCTTTCGTCTAATTCTTAAGACATCAACAACTAAATAATGTTTGCCGATTTCTACCTGATTAAATACTACGCTGTATTATTCGCATCTTTACAAATCTTAGGGAAATATTCTCTCGGTTTGGCACAAAATTTCACGGAATCACCCAACCGCGGTCGTTAACAGGGGATTTTTCGACTGACAGTCGACCACCCTAAAACGTAACGCTCGCCTATTACCAAAATTCGAGTTAATAGCCAGTTAAGGGAGTCCGGCCGACGGGTCTCTCTCGTAAGGGTCGAACGCGGAGGACCGGTCTCCTCTTTGTAGCCTTAATTCAATTAAAACTGCCATCTTTCCCGGCCGGCACACCGTCGACGTCGTGCTCGTAACTCCGTTATCGAGGCACGACTGCCCAAATTCGATCGTCAATACCATCTTGTTGGCCTCCAGGACACGGTAGACGGTAAAACCGCGTCGACGTTTAATAATCGTCCGCTCTTTGCATCCCCAATTACGCTGCCACGTGCCGCCGTCAGGAAAAGAAAGGGAGAACAATCCTTTGGGGTGCGGCTCGCGAGATTGTTGTTAATACGATGAATAATCTACGATGAATACTCTCCCGGTGAATAGGCCGATACCAGAATAAATAGTGGAGGAAAGCCCACCCGTCGCGATTGCTCCAGAGAGAGTGATATTACTACAGCAGCAGCATATTTAGATAGTCGGCGAAGATAGCCGTTTAAAATCGCGATCATATACTTCTACTTTGGGATATTGCGTAGCGATGTAAATATTTCAATACAGTTTGTATTACAGCCATCTACTTCTGCAACTATGAATGTCTATTCTGGGTCTACTTCCCAAACTTGGTACGTCGAAAAGATGTCTGCGCTCCTTTCTTATTTCAGATATAATTCAAAGAACGTAGCTTCTTGTGCCTCGATAAATATTCATTATTACGCTTCCAAAAAAAGATCGCTCAAATACTCACCGTTCGTCTTACGAGTTTTCGCGCTATTAGTTTTTACCTCGCCGAATTAGCGATTCTAAAATTGTTATGGACAATACGTGCTAAAAACGAAAGATTTCACACGTGCCAGCTTTTGAGAAATGTATCCTAGACTCGGCGTAAAATATCACTCATTCGTCAACTTACGGCACTAATTTATTACAGCTGTCTCCGAGAAGAATGCCGCGAGTAATCGACCTGTGCAATGTGGTGTAGCCAGACTCATTTAGAAGATATGGTTAGAGCGCACGTTCCTACTTGTCCGTCTCGCCGCTATCAGGACAATCGTTATTGTGCGCAGGTGCAATAAGATCCTTGCACTTAATGTGCGAGAGACGAGAAGTTCAAAAACGCCGTTCATGTCTGTAGAAGTCTCTTGACGCCGCTACCGCCAGCGTTCGTTGAACTCACTTACACCAGCTGTAAAAGAATAAATTTATCCAACTTTTTTCATACCGTCCGCCAACTAAACGCTACACGCTTTTTACATCTCTATATGTATCCATGAAGGAATCGAGTCGAGTCTACCTCGAGCTCGTCTATTTCGATTCTTGCTTTTTACTTGAAAGAACTTGAAAGATACAAATATTAAATCCCCATTGATTTTAAATTTTAAATGCTTCATCAGAGAAATTACTAAAGTCTTCGCATCGACGGTTGTATATCATTTATCTTGAAGACGTTCTGTAACCACCTAGAGATATCGTACATCTCTTGGATCGCGCTCTCAAAAAATATCTTCCCGTTACCCACTCGTTTAAATCTCACCGCTCACATAAGTACAACCTACTTTCGTAGGGTACAGATCGCGCGATTCTTTCCTAGAATGCATTGATTCGTACGCGATATCTGCGGAAAGAGAGAGCACCGTCCCCGTGATCGTCGTCGACGTCGTCGTCGTCATCGTCGTCGTCGTCGTCGTCGTCGTCGTCGCTCTCCACCTCCGCTCAGCGATACTAGTATAACGACAGAACAACTACCACCACCACCTCCGCCATCAGCAAAGCGCGGCCTCCTCTCATCATCATCAGCGGATCGCCGTTTCGGGAGGCCGATCGGTGGGCCTCGCCGGGGCCGATGCCACGAGAGAGAGAATTCTCTCCTTCTCGGACGGCGAGACAAAGCGAGACGCGCGGTCTCGCGGGAGTCCGCGGGAGTGAGAGAGGCGGTTATGAGGCGGTCTCCGGGGGCGGCGCCTGTCGGCGCGTCCGATCGGAAGGCGAGCCGCGCGATTGGCCGGCACTATCGCGGTGCGAGGGGAACGTGAGGACGCGTGAGGTACGGCGGTGGGT